>NC_079167.1:60232582-60532582 GCF_947568905.1 Ostrea edulis
TTTAACATTGATTGGCAAGCCTAAAGACCAAAAACATGTAGTCTGCGTTGTAAATACGTTTGTAGATTAGTGTAGTTGTAGTGCTAAATGTATTTATATGTAGTTTTTGTTATGATGCTCTGTTGATATTGGCCACATTATGTAATTCTTTTCGTTTGTCCTGAAGAAGGGACGGGTCGTCCCGAAAATTTGACAATCTCGTTGTTCGTGTCGTTGGTCATTTTAGTGCTTTGTATAATTTTTTGTATCTGACCTAATATCCATGTTGTGGATCCGACACTCTGAGGTATCGGGTGTTGTTGGAACTTTAGTGCTTATATATATATATATATACGACCCGTCCCTTCTTCAGGACAAGTGGTTTTTCACAATTTTTTTGGATGACTGATTACTAGATATGGATATTTCCGTTTTCCATTTTTGTTGAAGAAGCATCTGTCTATGATGTCAAAAAGTCTAGTCTTAAATTTATCGTGAGGAATGCTCGTGTAAAGTGTTGAAAAGTCATAGGTTTTCATGTTGTTGATCTGAGAAAAGTTTTGCGATTTCAAATTTACCAAAAGTTCTTTAGAATTTTTTAGAATCTACATTTGATTGACACCACTTTTGGCACATGTAGTTTCACAGTACGTTAGGAGTTTCTCATTCACAGCTGTTAATATTTTCGTGAGCAGCAAAGATAGGGGCTTGATAGAGCACTTACTGGATCCATTTCAGCTTCTCCATCGTCAATTTTCCATATTTATGTAGCATTATTCCATTGTCACCTACATATGGTGTTTATATATCTCAACTGATTCAATACGCCAGAGCTTGTTCTGCCTATGGTAAGTTTTTAAATCGAGGCAGGCTACTGACAAACAAGTTGATGGTACATGGGTTTCAACAGTCTCGTTTAAAATCAGCATTTCGCAAATACTATGGTCGTATAACGATCTAGTTTGTCAATATAACCTATCATTGGGTCAAATCCTGTCTGACGTGTTTCATACCGATTGTTAGACCGTTCGTGACACACTGATTTTAACTACCGATAACTCCCTTTACCTGATCAAGTTATAGGGTTCACGGCGAGTGTGACCGGTCGACAGGCGATGGTTGCTTCTCCTAGGCACCTGATCCCACCTCTGGTGTGTCCAGGGGTCCGTGTTTTCCCAATTATCCATTTTTATTGCGTATGGGATTTATGAGATTAATCACTGTTAGATATCTTCACTTTTCATTGGGGCATAATTAAAGGGGCGTAGAAACTCTCTATTCTTTTTTGTAGATAGTTTGTGCAAAGAAAGAGACTTTGATTTTGAATATCTATGTAAAACAAATATTACGAAATCAAATGATTATCAAATAATGGAACATTTTCCTCTATTCTACAAGAAAATGCTTGTATTTTTCAACGAAAGTAAAAAAAAAAAAAAAATTTTTTTTTTATCTGAATGCATTATTGAAAGAACCATTGTGGTGTAATAAAAATTTTATGTACAAAAACAAGCCAATATTTTTTCATAATTGGCTGAGGAGTGGTTTTAAATATTTGAATGATATTGTAAATGAAAATGGCATAAAACCTTTGGACTGGTTTGATGACAAACTTACATGTAAAAAAAAAAAAACTGGATGTGTGAATATATGATTATAAAAACAGTCATAACAAAAACCTTCGAAAGTTATGAATTTTCAAATATACGATACGAAAACATTTTTCATTGGAATACATCATACGATTTATTATGTAAAGGACATGTTAAAGTGTGTGATATCAATTCAAAGTTGATTTACGAAATTCTTTGCCATGAAAAATGTATACCTCCATTACACCAAGCATATTACGGAAAGGTTTTTGAAATACCAAAAACGGCTTGGAAATCTATTTATGAACAAAATATCTTATCCATAAGAGACAGAAGTATATCAGAATTTAATTATAAATTGTTAAATAACCTATTGTGTAACAGAGAATTGCTGAAGAAATGGAAAATAGTGGAAAATGATTTTTGTGTCTTTTGCAGAGATGTTAAAGAAAACAATGAACATCTTATTTTAAAATGTAAAAATGTTTCTCATATATGGGACATTGTTAAACAAATTTTAAAATTTGATATATCGTGGAAAACAATTGTGATAGGATTTTACTATGAAAACAATGAAAAGACAATCTTTTTGAATAGCATAATATCTCTTATTGCCTGTAAAATATACAAGTTTAAAATGTACTGTAGATTAGATAACAAAGACGAAAAACCTCAAGAAATATGTAATCACATAAGAAGTAAATTGAATTTTTATACAGAAGTGTACACAAAAATTCAGGACAAAAAATATGCTAAAGTTATGAAAGCAATTAAAGACAAATTGTAATTTATACATCTTTGCAGGTATGACTTTTTCTAATATGAAACCTCTGACAAATATTTGTATATGCACATTTTTAACTATGCTTCAATGTGAGTTTATTTTGAACAATTTGAATTGATTACAAACAACTATATTTCTATATCAAATAAAATTTTGTAATGAACCTTTTATATACTGGTATTTTTGCAAGAAGTCCCCACTATGAGGAGGGGTCCTGTCCTCCTATAGTGCTGCCATGGGGGTTGTGATATGAACTTTTGAATTGTTAACCCCGCATATGGCAGTTTCAGGTTCTTTATGTACATTATTATATTGTTGTGGTGTTTTTCCGTAAAAATAACAACCTTTTTTGCCATAACATGTTAATACATTTTGTTACATAACAGTATACTATATGTGTGTATGTTTGTATGTATGCATATATGTTTGTGTTTTCTATATGTAGATATTTATATGTATAAATTTATATATATGTATGCCTATGCCTATATACATCTAATCCAGGGGGCCCCTGGCACCCTAGGTAAAGATTATAAGGGGGTCTCTGCCGAGACTTTACCCCGAAATAGTAATGTATTTTGGAATTAAAGACTGATATGAAAAAAAAAAGGGGGGGGGGGCGTAGACGGGGCATAATTAAAGGTGCGTAGACACATTTTTTTTGTGAAATGCTTTATTGATAATATTGATTAATAACATTATAGTATTTGATATGTGTAAACCATAGCGGCAAACCTATATTTGCAAAGTTGACTCAAAGGTGTGTTTGAGATATTTTGAAAAAAAGGCACGAACCTTGTTCATGTTTACTTGGTCCGCGACTCAACTATCAACATGACGCCAAAGTTGACGGCTTCGGTGTAAAAATAAAAGAGCTCAAAATATTGTAATTGTGTTTTCTTTGAACATGTACCTAATCTATGTTGAAATGTTGAACGCTTTTGATATATTTCTTTAAAATCTTCCTGTTCTCACTTCCTGGCTAATGACAAGCGTGTTTACAGTCCTTTGAAATGCGCGTACACTCCTTTCACGCTCTATTTAGACGGCGTAGATTCATGAATGAATGAGTTTATTTTTCTCAGTTGAAAGTCACAACATATAGAACATATAAACAAAAACAATTTAATACAATTATAAGTATGCGTAAACAGAGCAGAGAAGACAGTGTTTATATATACATGTATTGCAAGTATCAAATACCATAACAGTTGACTAACCAGGAGGATAGACCGTCTCGTTTACGGTTTTTATAAATTTGAATATAGTGTTTAACAACAAATCGTTCTGTGTAGAGAAAACATTGTAAAATTTGAAAGCATTTGGTCATGATCAATAATATTTTGGTACAAATGCTTTTCTTTCATGTTCAAACTTTTCCCAATGCATAATATAATGTATTCATCACCTACATTATCTACGTTACATAAACAGCATGTTCTATTTTCCCTATTAACATTATAATTATTCCATCGTCCAGTTTCTGTCGGTGAATGATGTATCTCACTTATAACTCAACAACTGATATTCAAATTTTGTTGACGATTAGAAATAATTTAGTTCAGCATTTTAAACAATAAAAATGAAAAAAAAAAATCTTAATTTTCAGCTCAAATCGTGCCTATGTCCTTTCAATAACTTAATGATTTGAAAAGAAAAAAAAACTTGAATTCATTCAAAATAGGGACATTTGTTTTTAATATGATTAGTGTGGCCCTGTTAGTTTTGAAAAGAATTTGTTTTAATTGATATCCTGTATATTCCAAATCTGACTTGAATTGAACGAAATTCAATTTGAACTACCGGAGAATGATTCCATATTAAGATAACTACATTGTATTCATCGACCTGCTGTTGTTGAGATGAAAGGTGAAGATAAGGAACAGTAATCAATCTCAGAACTCCTATAAAGAATGCAAAATAGAAAGTTGAACAAACACGGACCCCTTGATATATCAGAGGTGGGATCAGGTGCCTAGGGGATGAAGAATTTTAAAGACATTTATGAAAAGCTAAAATCCTCTATTATGACTCCAACCTACTCCTGGAGGTAATAAAAATACAGGGAGGGGGAGAGAAAGTCCTGCGTCCCTAAGTACTAGTGTTCTGTAACCGAAATCATGATTTTTGCTGTGATTCGACCATTTCTCCAACGCAGGAGAAAATATTCAGCTGGATATGTACTTTCTTTTCTTCCTTTGCTTTTAGTTTCTTTTGGACCCTTACAATCAAAGATACACTGCTGGATCCAGTAAGTGCTCTACGAAGCCTCTATCTTTGCTCCTCACGAAAATATTAACAACTGTGAAAGAGAAACTTCAAACTTACTGTGCGACTACATAATTATGCCAGAAGTGGTGTAAATCAAATGTGAATTCTAAAAAACTCTAAAGAACTTTTAGTAAACTTAAAATCGCAAGACTTTTTTCAAATCAACAACATAAATTAATTAAAGACTAGACTATTTGACGTCATTAACAGTTGCATGTTCAACAAAAATGGAAAACGCAAATATTCATATCTAGTGATCAATCATCCGAAAGATTACTTTGTTAAACACCACTCTGGTTCCATGCACGAGTACTCTGAAGTTGAAATAAAAAATATGCTGCAGTTCCTCATTGACAATATCTTCGTAGTCTTTGGTGATCAGGTCTTCCAACAGTCTGTTAGAATTCCCATGGGCACGAATTGTGCTCCTTTGTTAGCTGACCTGGTTTTATATTCCTATGAAGCAGAAGTTATTACAAAACTTTTACGTGAGAAGAAAAAAATTCTTGCTGTGGTCTTGAATTCGACATTTAGATATATCAACGATGTTTTATCTATAAACAATGATAATTTTCATTCATATGTCGAATCGATATATCCCCGTTAAATGTCCGTCGGATGAGACGTTAAACGGTGTCCCGTGTCAAGGATCACAACCCCCTTGGCACACAAAAGATCGTTTCCCCGATTTTTGAAAAAGAGGAGACTCACTGGATGCGGTCAGAGAAAATCAAACACCCAAAACCAAACATATTTCAACTAGTTAACCGCCGTAAAATGACTGAAATATTGAGGAAACGACGCAAGATCAAAATCAATCAATCAAAATACCCGTGAATTCGAAATAAAAGACACCCCAGAGTCGTCCAGTTTTGCTTCATAGTTAGATATTTTATTGGAAATCGATACTAACGGCAAACTAACCACCCATCTTTATGACAAACGGGATGATTTCAGCTTATCCATCGTCAACTTCCCATATTTATGTAGCAATATTCTAGTATTATCTGTAGATAGTGTTTATATCTCTCAACTGATTCGATATACGCAAGGTGTCCTGCGTATGATCAGTTTTTAAATCGAGGCAGGCTACTGACAAACAAGTTGATGGCGCAGGGTTTCGTCTCGTTTAAGGTCAGCATTTTGCAAATTCTATGACAGTTATAACGATCTAATTTGCCAATACAACCTACATGTATCATTTGGTTCAATATTGTCTGACGTGTTTCTTGCCGATTATTAGATCGTTCTTGGCACACTGATTTTGACCACAGATTACTCTGTTTATCTGATCGATATATAGGGCTTACGACGGGTGTGACCGGTCGACAGGGGATGCTTATTCCTCGTAGGCACCTAATCCCACCTCTAGTATATCCAGGGTTCCGTGTTTGCCCAACTCTTTATTTTGTATTGCTTATAGGAGTAATGAGATTGATCACTGTTTGTTATCTTTAACTTTCATTGTGCAAACCGTTAAGATTGCAAACAGAGTGTATTCTGAATTATAGCTATTGTGTATTACATGGACCAAATTTTCACTCACGTATTGATAACTGTTCAATCACATCTTTATATAATATCAATATTGATATCATACTGTCCTTTAAAACTATTTTATGTACATGACTTACAGAGGGCTAATGCAAAGCACAATTTAAAAAGAAATTCATAAATGCAAATATCATATTCTACAGACGACTTATTATGTTTTACTTTGGAGATGAAAGCTATTTAATTTTGTTAAAAACTTTTCACACTATATACATATCTAAATATACACACGTTTGTAGTTGCTTGAAATATGTGTATACTATATTATCATGTGTTGTGGATATGTAAATGTTTATTTATTGTGAAAACAAACACAAAATGAATAAATTAAAAAAAATGAATTACAAAAAAAAAGCTATTTAATGGCAGTATAATACGACCTGAAATGTGAACAAGATCCTTAAGTTACTTTTCCTTTAAGGAAAAAATAAGCTTTGATATATACATGTATAAGGTGAAGGTTTATAAATGTTTTGCTTTACATCGTATGTTTGTAAAATAGTCTTGAGGGTTACCAAGACGCTGTAGCCTAATTTGACGTTTATGTCAATATTAGATAAGTTTTCTTTCTTTTCTTTGTGACACTTTGACGCTAAATACCTTCGGAAATTGCATGTGCAAAGGTGTTCCGAATAAAACAATTTGGAGATGTTTAAAACAAAGCGAAAATCAAAATACGACATATATATACAACACTTCGTGTAAAAATAGGTAATATTTAATGGATTGGCACTTGAAATAACGCAGCCTACCAGTCCAGTAGCAAGAAATGGTACGATGAAGTGATAAATTATCGCAATATTTATACTCTTTCGCATTTGGGAGGAGTAATGACACAAAAATCTTTAAAATTATCTCCTTATAACATCCTAAAATAGCTCATATTATTATCCTTAACGTTAACTGATATGGATATATAAAATACATTCATTTGCTGATCATGAAGCACCGACATTTTAATTTTAGAAAGTTTGAATTCTCAATTTATTCATGATAATTTCCGCCGAATTACCCATCGCAATTTAACACACACACACACAGATAGAGAGAGAGAGGGGGGGGGACCCGGAGGACTTGACCGATTGCCTTGGAACCCAGTGACCTGGCATAGCATTAAGTTTGGTATAAGAAGTTGATACTCCTAACCCATCCCCAACTTAATTGTTTTTTGTTTCTATTTTAAACGTATATTTCTTTTTTCCACATAAAAAGCACTTCATTTGTTTTGACGCATCCAAGTAACATAGTTTGAAATGGATAATTTGCAGGAAGTATTCATTACATGACTTCGTTAACAAACAAAAAATATTTTAACCTGCGAGTTTTAGATTTGCACAAGTGTTGTGGGAACATATCTTAGAAATGATTTGATATAAAATTTTGAGACAACGATACAAAAATACACGATATAAGATGCCAATGGCGCCCAGGAAAAAAATACTGCATATTGAAGATTTTCTGGTAGGTCCAACATTTTTAGAAGAACTACAGTGTTGCAGGAAACACTTTGTTTGACTCAGTAAATCTTACAAAACATCGGATACACACATACCGTAACAAATATACTGATCACAAGGAAGAGTTGTATAACATTAACAGTAACACACACACACACACACACACACACACACACAGAGAGAGAGAGAGAGAGAGAGAGAGAGAGAGAGAGAGAGAGAGAGAGAGAGAGTCTGACTTGTATGTATTTGAATCACGTAGTAAAATAGTAATGGAACGAAATTTTACATGTTCCTTTATGTATATTTTTGTCTTTAACTCCTTCATTTGTGACACAGCTCTCAGGAATCGATAGTTCCATAATCATGTTCAATGCTAACACATTCGTAGTCATGGTCAGTTTTTTGGCAGCCGACTTGGACAGTTTGATAAGTCATCCGAATCGTTCTTTCTCGCTCCCTGAAATTTATAGACCTTTCAATAACCATTTTATAATAATGAGAAATACGATGGAGTGTTGAATAAAACATAGAGAGAGGCTCGATCAAATAAATTTTCAATACCTTTTTCGTTTCACAAAGAATGTAACCAGTGTAATTGTCAGTACCAGTAACAGACCTCCAAGGACGGCGACAACGTAGACATAAGGCGTTGTTGATGACGTACTATTTGACGGTATTAATTCTAAAATTAGAATGAAAATTGTAAAAGCAGTGAAAATGTCATCCAAATGACCCTATTTACAATAGACAAGTCCACTACATGTTCGTCTGTATAATACTGTACCATGATGTCAGATTTTCGTGGTTTGAGAAGAATTGACGGTGGTTTGTTGTTAATGTTTGACGCATTGAATGGTAGTTCCTATTCTCTCATTCCTGGATAATCCGCCTTAATTGACGTTTTCATAGTATGCATGGAAATATGTAGATTAATATTACATGCATAATTGATTGATGGATTTTATATTGTTTAGTGTCCCTCTCGAGAATTTTTCACTCATATGGAGACGTCACCATTGCCGGTGAAGGACTGCAAACTTTAGACCTACAGTACCTGGGCATAATGCAGTACGCAAAATGGTCGCCGTGAATAAATCCTACCTATATACCTGACGTATTGCTTGTTTTTTCCCATTAAGGTGAATTAAAATGTATCCTACCTTACTAGTACCTGGTTATGTAACCCTTTGCCTTTATTACAGCCCGTAATTGTGTGGGTATGGATTTGTATAGTTTTTTAAAACGTCTCTGAATCAATAGAAGTCCTTATTTCCTTCACTACACGAATAAGGTCATAACAATTTGTGATTTCGAATCTTGGTTGTTTTCCATACATTTTCAGTGATATTAATATCAGGTGATCGACTGGACCAGGTAAGTGTAGGTATATATATTCATTGTTTTCCATTCAACTGTCTAGATTGATGCACTGGACAAATACCCTCCTGCAGTATCCAGTGACTTGCAGGGAACTCCTTCGCGACAAGGGACCACAAATTATCATCTAGAACTGAAACATACTTTTCAAAGTTTATATTTCCCTTCACTTTGGTCAAAGTTCCAACACCATTAAAAGATAAACATCCCCAGAACATAGCCGATATGCCGGAGTGGGGCGAATGGTTGCTGTACATTCCAAGACAGGCGGGTTGAAATCTTTCTCCGGGCATTCTCCAGACGTAAATTTTTCTGTCCTTGCCTAAAACAACATTCATCTCATCACCAAATATGACCTGATTCCAGTTTTCTTCCACTGTCCACCCTAACTTTGATCGACATCATGAAACACAGTTTTGACGATTGAGTTTCGAAATTGTTATTTTCTTTGTAACTGAGCACCACTTGTACTTCTGCTCCTTCAACCTTTTTCTTACTGTTCTATTAGACACTTTTCAGGTAAGCCTGACAGGGTCTGACAGCGATTTTTTTTCACCAACCTTGACAGGATGCGATCACCTTTTTTGTCCACCAATCGTTTTCTGCCTGGTCTTTTCTGTTTTCCCCGCTGTAAAATGGCTCAAATATTGCCAAAAACGGCGTAAAACCATAATCAATCAATCAATCTTTGTTTTCCACACAACGTCTTTCAGCATTTCGTCTTACGACCTTCTGGACAGAGTTTCCACTTATTCCAATAATATCTGAAAATTTCCGGCTACTAAAACCGCTCTCGGTCAATTTAATTATCGTCTACTTTTGCTCTGTTGACAGGTCTTTTCTTCTCGGAGCCATTTTATTTGACGTATGTTTTACTGCTAATAATAGATACAAGCAACTTATAATAGGTACAGCTTTTAATGTTTTATTTATTTTCTATGTGTTATGTGTATAACATTCTGTTGTAAGGTATATATGCATTGTAAAGCACCTTTGAGCGTACATTAACATAGTGTATGAAAAGGGTGCTATATAAATATGGTATCATTATCATTATAATCCATGACGTCAGATATGACGCTCATGTATGGATACATGTAACTGTCATAATTTTTGACCGCATATCAAAATTGAGAAAGAAACCACCACGGTGTAATTTCTTTTATTTACGGCGGCCATTTTGCGTACTGTGTCATGGCCAGGTACTGTATGCTCGGCTCTCACAGCCTTTGAGAGGTCACACCTGCTTTGACACGGGACCTCGGTTTTTGCTGTCTCATCCGAAGGACCTCCCCAATTAGTCGCCTCTTACAACAAGCAAGGAGTACTGGGGACATATTCTAACTCGGATTCCCACGGGACTATTTCAAGAAACATTTTTGATTTTCTTTTTATTTTGATACAGACCAATTGATGTATTTGAACTTCATCAATTTTTTGGCCTTGTAATTTAAAAACGATGAAAGTTGATGATTTTCGATATCCGGCATAGAAACATTTATTAAGTGCATCATGGTTAAAATTCTATGATTGTAATATTTTTGTATCATGGTAGTTTTTATATATTTTGTCGCCATAACATTGTAACCATTCTCTCTCTTATGCTCACAAAAATGGTAAAAATTATTTTTATAAAATTTTATTTAGGGCACAACCTGCTATCTAACTATATACCTTTAATAGTGTGTTAACAACAGAATCAGAGATATAGATATTGTATTTCACATAGGAAACAATGTACAAAAAAACTAGCAGGAAACCTTCTCTAAATCTACAAAATGTATTTAAACTAGAACTTCAATAAATATGGTATGGGAAGATTTCTATCTAGTGATTAGTGATCTAAAACGTTTTTGTAACCTGGTCTTCCAACGGTCTGTTGGAATTCCCATGGCCACGAATTGTGCTTCTTTATTAACTGACTTGTTTTTGTATTCTTATGAGGCAGAATTTATTGTCAAGTTTCTACATGAGAAGAAAAAATATCTTGCTGCTGGTCTTCAACTAGAGATTTAGAGATATCGACGACGTTTATTATATTAACAATACTTATTTTATTTATACATGTATGTCGAATCGATATATTCCAGTGAATTCGAAATAAGACAACACTTCCGATACAATCCATATCGCAATGGATTCCGTATCGCCCTTTCGTGCATTCTGTACAGTTTCCTAACTTTTGATCACATTTCTCACAGCTATCCGAAGGACAAGGGATGTCATAATAGTCACCATAGAATGAACCGTTACATCCATTCCAACATTTTCCATTGTTTCCACATCCATCAGCACATTTTGAATTACACTGACAAGAGCTACCTGACCAGCTTTCTCTACAGGAAGTACATGAATCTGCCGAGTCACAGGTAAGGCATTTAGAAGAACAATCGTACTGACAGTAACTTCCATAAAATCCAGGTTTACATGCTTCACAATCATATGAACCTGAAGTACAGTTGTAACAGTTTTTGAAACAATTACCATTACAAAATATCCCGGTAAACATCGTGTACAGTTGTTACCACTGGCACAGGAACCACTTTCACAATCAGAGGGGCATTCTACGTCACACCTGTCTCCATACCAACCACTCTTGCAGCCTTTTATGCAAACTCCCGTGAATCCGTCACATTGATTGTCCATACACTTTACACACGTCTTGTCACACAAGTACCCATATGTTCCTGTGCTGCATTCTATAGAACAATCATACATGCATTCATTTGTAAAGCTAGACAAAAATATAAAAGAAAATCAAATGAATTCAACAAATTATACCACTTATAATTAAAATCCAATATCCCCTTTGATACAAGTTTAGCTTCTGAGAAATATGTGGAAGTCGGCAAGTCATTTTTATTCAAAATACAAGATTTTAACGTCAGGCTCAATGGACCAATCAGGAAGAACCTTTCTTGGTAACAGATAAATCGTTGCATAAAAGTATGTCGCCTAACTTCTATGGAATGACTTCATGTCCTCCCAGAATCCCTGTATCTTCCTCTAAGCACGCATAGATGCAGGAAAATTATCATGATAATTAGTCAGCCGGAGGGTTTGATAAAGGTGAGGAAATCTAGAATACTTACGAAACACTTTGATATCATACACGATCAAACTTCCTCTTGTTGTTTCCCTCAAAATGACAATTTGATCACCGGTAATTGCTTGGTCATTTTTACATGTAATGTTCCATTTCAATGACTGACGTTCATTATTCTGTATTCTGGCACACAAAGATTCTCTATCTAAATTCTCATTTGACGAATTCTTCACATAGACAAAGTAACTTCCA
Organism: Ostrea edulis; assembly: GCF_947568905.1. Classification (NCBI taxonomy): domain Eukaryota; kingdom Metazoa; phylum Mollusca; class Bivalvia; order Ostreida; family Ostreidae; genus Ostrea; species Ostrea edulis. The sequence goes on from NC_079167.1 coordinate 60,244,895, forward strand.
ATTCCTACCCCAAAAAAAATACAGAAACTATACATTATACGATATTTGATTCAAAGGGGCAAACCTTTGCTCATGCGTCCGTGTAACTGTTCATTTAAAAAAAAATATCTGCTCAATTATTTTGCAAGTATGTTGACGTTAGACTTCATATATAGTACGTATACTTCCAGGGGAACGATACACCCTTTCCAATCATGTATTGTTTTCTTTATATGGAATTATAAAGTTTTTTCATTATAATTATATGGCATGCAACTGCTTATCATTTGATTTTCTAATAGGTCATTAAGTAATATACTTTGCTCCATAAAAAGGATATTATCATTATTGACATAATGTAAAGTGAAATTTCGTAGATTTACCGGTATTCTGTGGAAAGGTGGACTCGAAGAGAAACGGTGGGGAAAACGAATGAAACAGAATCAAAATAAACTAAGATGAAGTTTATGACTTTAGTACATATAAGAGGCATTAACAGCTGTATTTCATAATATATGAAATAGGTAAACGGCTAACAGATAATTTACATATGGATTGGATGAAATGGACGTCATATTAATATTAAGATATCAATAGTTGGATTAGAAATAAATTTCCAGAAGTTCTCGCCTATCTGTTAAAATGTAGGATTGGAGTGCTACGGTCATCAGTCGCTGTTAGTTAGAAAATAATAAATCAAACACAAGATGTTCAACTTGTTGGTTTAATAAAATTATGGATTATCGTTGTTTATCACCTTCACATACCATACTTCCTGTTGTAACACGAAGAATGTAAGTACACACATACACTGTATTTTATGAATATACATGTGCGTTAAAGATGTTTTGAAGGGGGTATAATTATACACCCTGAGTCAGACTGCGTTTTTTCTATTCTCTACTTATAGGTGTCGCTGCTCGCTAACATTCAACTTGGTTATGAGGTTGATCACTGTTCGTTATCTTCAACTTTCCATATGCTTAATCAATTTATCATGCAGAATTATGAGATTTATTAATTCTTTTATCGATTGTAAATAAATTCTCATTTTGAATTTAATAAAAATAAACCACATTTGCCTGATTTTTGTTTTGGTGTTATGTTAGCTACATTTCTAGTTTTTAAATTTCTGTTCCGTTCAGTTTTCCGTTCCGCGTTTCCGCAACACCAATTAAAACAGAGAACGCATGTTACTGTAGACATTTAAACAATAAAGTTAAAAAAAATAGTCTGTACTTTGCAGTGCGAGAATATTAGAATAGTAAATGTGCATATCTATGAGGTATAAAGTACCAATAAACTGGTGTTCATTTCCACCAATATTGTTTTGAGAATGTTCCCGATATCTTGCATCAAAAAGGTTAAATGTATTTAAACCAAAGATATTAGAAGTTGATACATGTACATGGCACAGCAAACAAAATCTCGATGAGTTAAATTGTAAGGTGTATCGATACTGTGGAATCATGTATATTATTGCGGGCTAATTTTCGTGGATTGTCAATATTTTAAAGTTTCATGTGGACTGATTACGTGGAAATAGATTCCGCGCATTGAAACATCATACAAATTGTATAATTTCTACAGTACTAACATTCGTTCTAGGCCCATATGAGTTTGAGTGGATTTCGCGTAGGGTGGAGTTTATCCGTTGTCTTTATCTTTATTTCTTCACCAAAAACTGAGAATGACAAGATTCACTAGACTTAATATGTAAAGATTTTTTTTTTTAAACAAACATATATAAATACATACACTCTGTACATAAATATGACCAGAATTATTGAGTAACACATATACCTCTCTCATAACACTGGTTATTTCATTCATTGAACCCATGGTTACTTCCTGCACGAAATATAGATGAAAAACCCATATAACGAACAAAACAAAAGGTAAAAGTTGTTTGTAAGAATTAAGTCAAAAATATTCTTCCATATGGCCCATAGTTTATCAAAGCTGTACCGTTTAAGTTTTTGGACTGAATATGTGAAGATTTTTGTTTTTGAGATAGCAGTGGAAAGTCTTTTGTGGATTGAAGTGTAGTCATATTCCTTGGTTGTCTCTCTCATAATATGTTTTACGGTGTGACCGTTGAAACGAGCAAAGACCCATGATATCTTACAACACGACTTTTTGCCTTTTCATTTCACGCGAGAAATATCACGCGGTCATTGTAAAGATGCATTGTGACGTCATATTAGCTGCGATATTTGCTTTTCCTTTCGTTCAAACCAATCAATAACAAACCGTACGAAGGCATGACAAAGCTTGTCTGGAATTTAGTAACGTTTGTGATACTTTCCGATTTATTTATTTATTTTATATACGGGATTGTCCATGAAGTATACCGCAGTGACGGCGACATTTTTGCAGACGCATTCCGGGTAATACTCATCATTATTCAGCTGATAAAGAGCAAATCACGTGACTCAAATGTGTAATCATTGGAGCGATCTCGTCGCCTCGCTTTGCGACGAGAGCTTCGCTGGCTATAACGGGATGACTGACACTGTATGATTCTTTTCAGTCTCGACGGAAATTATTGTCGTAAAAACTTTTTGATTTTTTTTCTCAACCAAACTTATATAAGCAAGGGAAAAAGAAAATGATACACACTGGAGTAAGTTTTAATTGAACCTGTGAAGATAACGAACAATTTACATTATATTTATCACTTAACAAATCAAATTCAAGCGAGTCAACCATTAAGGGCGTTGCGTTAAATCCATGACTGTTTTAGAAGACATGGTTACGGGAGAGAATCAGAAACAATACAAAGTCCTAGCTTTAATTTGATTTGTTCTGTGAGATTGATCTCTGTTCGTTATATTTACTTGTTCATATATATTCTCCTTACCCGCCGAAAGTGTTATGAACATGTGTTTCACTCTTTCGATTTTATCAAACTTCACTTTTATCCAAGGATTTTTCTGAACTTCAGTCCTAGAGTATGTTGAGATTTTTTCATCTACTGCATTACTTGAATCCGTATTTGTGGATTTTTGATATGTTGTCTGATTATAAGCTATATTCTCTGGAAAAAAGAATAATAAAATCAACATCAAATATACTCATAACTCCATTTACCTGATCAAGATATAGGGCTCACGGCGGATGTGACCGGTCGACAGGGGATGCTTACTCCTCCCAGGCACCTGATCACACCTCTTGCGTATCCAGGAGTCCGTGTTTGCCCAACTCTTTATTTTGCATTGCTTATAGGACTTGTGGGATTGATCACTGTTCGTTATCTTCACATTTCATGATAAAATGTCAAAATGTAAAATGCAAAGTATCTGAAATTAAAATCTATTATTCCAATATTTGTGTTTGTTTTAGTAAGAATTCTGTTCTTCTACATACTTCTCTGGCATCCGTTGGCAGTTAAACCACTCCAGCCTTCTCTGTTGCACGAGGTACAATAAAATCCAAGGCAGTTTGAACAACAATTGCAGTGACATTCACAGGTTTTGTCGTCAGAACACTGTGCTGTAATATAATAACGAATCTATTATTGATTATTGGTTACATTTGTATGTAGTGTCTTACATACATGTTATATTATACAGTTGTTTTGCAAATGTACATAGAAATGTCACTTTAATTAATATTGATGGGTAAATTGGTACAGGTTAATATACGTGTACATGTACTTACAATAAGAAGTTTCCAAAGTAAGGTAGAATACAAGGCACATATATATCCACCGTCTGTACATTGTGGATGATAACCAAGAAGACAAAATTATATCTTACAAAAAGGTTTCCTTCCTTGTTGGAGAACATTCACGTGTACGGGATGTATAAATAATATCTTGACTCCTCTTATACAAACTCAAACTAGCACGTTGTCCGTGTACCAATAACTGTTACCTCTGATATACGCGAATTCTAGATTGAGAAATATTTTCCATACACAGTGCATATTCAGATTACGCGTGATGTCACTAAAATTTCATAAAAGCATTCTGAAATTTTAATGATAGATCAATTAAAATATAAGTCCATGTGATTTAATGATAAAGAGAATTACACGTGTATCCTATTCAGTGGCGATTCCGACTTTGGTGTAGTCTTAGCGGGTTACCACAGAGCATTCCTCCACCCCAACAAAACGGCAATATTGCTAGCATAACAAGCATACTGAGAGTATTGCGTAACAATACATAGTCCCCTACCGGTCGCAAAAATTATTGGACTGCAACAATATTCGAAGTTCATCATGTAGGTTATGATAAATTGGGGAACCAGGATAGGAATGGTTGGTAATGAACTACTATCTGTAACATGCTATGGCAAAGCATTATACCAAATATGAAATGAATTTCTGTAAGCACAACAAAATAAATCCGGAAAACTGATAATGTATGCCATTCTTCTAAGCCGAAGGGCTTATCTTAGTGAAAAATCTCTGGACCGAAAAGAAATTCGAACTTCGATCTATAGCTTGTTATAGCAAAGAATGTTTGGAAATCAACTACTATCTGTACCATGCTATGGCAAAGCAATATACCAGATATCAAATAAATATTCACACGCAATATACCAAATATCAAATAAATATCCACACGCAATATACCAGATATCAAATAAATATCCACAAGTAATATACCAGATATCAAATAAATATCCACAAAGCAATATACCAGATATCAAATATCCACAAGCAATATACCAGATATCAAATAAATATCCACAAGCACATCAAATAAAGTCCGGAACACTGATAATTTATGCTATTTCTCTAAGCCCATGGACCATAACTTGTTATTTCAAAGCCATGTACTAAATATGAAATAAATATCTGCAAGAACAAAGCAAAATGTGGAAAATGATTTTTGCGGGACTAACGGATAGACAAACGGACGGGAGTGCAAACATAAAGTCCCCTTCGACTACGTCTTTAGGGGACTAAAATATGATTTGTATGTAACAATCCAATATGTAGACTGCGCACAGGCTATGGAATCTAATTGTCAGAACGTCACCAGCAAACATTCAAAATACAAATAGAAACTAGAGCAAAGCTCGTTGCAAAGCAACGAAAGGTCTTCCGTCGGAGCTGTGTGACATAAAAAACCTTGAACTTGACCATATGTCCTTGGGTCAGGTCCTAATGCAGCCTCAGTTAACATGAAAATCTGTTGTAAGTATGAAATCTAAATGTTTCTTCATTACTTGATATGGCCAGGACAGGGTTTGTGTTTTCTAAAAAGTGAACTTGACAATGTGACCATGGGTCAAGGCCAGGACATATTCTTTGATCATATTGAAACTTTTTATCAGTATTAATTACAAAATTTTGCCATAAGTAAGATATATTAAGACTCTAATCAATTTTTAATTTTTAGACCTTTAGAAATGGTGCAAATGACCTTACATCAAGAATATTCATGTTATGGTAATTAATAATCTTTATGTGGAGGATGAGCTTACGGTGTATTTTTAAAAGTTGTGGTCTGCGCACATTTGCACGGAAAAACAGATTTGACGATATCTCAAACTTTATTTGCTGGGGCTATAATTAGTGTTTGGTAATATTGTTTTCTGTTCTTCCAACTCGAAGAGGCAGTCTCTTTTGTTAGATTGTCAGATATTAATGGGAAGGTTTTATAAAAAGTAGTGTTTTATATTGTATATGTCATAAAAACATTGCTTTTCCGTAAGGGGCAATGGGCAATAAGGGTGACGATTTTCCATTAAATTGCAATGCCTGTTTTGGACCGATAAAATGCTGAAAATTGTAACTGATGATGTTTTTCATCCTTGTGTGGAAATATGTCACATCATCCCCCCTCCCCTCGACAAAAATGGTTATCCTGCTTTCCCATAACATCCAAAGATACAGAGCCGGGAAGAGTGGTCAGAGAGAGAGGACTAATATTAGTTTATTTCAGACCATACTTCGATGCTTCGAGTCAAATCACCTTATCCTCCTGGGTTTTTTTGGGGGGGGGGGGTTGAGTTCTGAAATTTATGGCTCAGGATATACAATAAAGGTTTATAGCTGTTACAAATATTTTATCATACAACACACAAGCTTTACTCAAATTCTTCGTTGTGAAAAAGAAAAGGGATACATTTTACAAACATAACGAATTATTTCTGAACATGTTTTGAAATCAATAGTTTATAATCTTGATTAAACCAAATCTAAACATGCGTATAAAATATTCAGAAACCCATGGCCGACCAGTCTCATTTCAAATGATTTGTTGTTTTATTGTTTAAAAACAATGACTTTGATTAAACATTGATTCAGAACTCCTGGTCCAAATCATGTAACTTCTGCAACGAAGAATTTGAGTAATGCTTGTGTGTTCAGTTAAAGTAGTGTGAAATCACAGATCGCTAGTCCAGCAGCGATGAATCTCCGATATTAAACACACATTCAATAAGACATGATTGAGAAACGAACTGTATATTAAATTGCAGATTTTAAAATTGATGCCTGACTCAATGCTCTAGAGTTTTGAATTAAAAACAAATCAAACGTAAGACCAGGGACGTATAAACAAGTATATACATCCCCGGATAGACTGAATTATTCGAAAAATCCAATAAGATCAAAAACATAACATTCTGTGTTATATTTAGGACGACAATGTGTACTTTGTGTATTTGCCCTGGGTTCACACGCGATGGTTCCTCGAGGCGGTTACGTAATTGTAAACAAAAACAAACCCCGCGGTGTATTTAAGATGCGTGTAGTTAATAACTGAGTTATTCTATGCTTGAAGGTTTGTTTCTTCAATTAAATATATCGTTGTTTTAATAACAAACGTAGAAGAGATAACCTTTTCCTCTTTTTTTCTTTGGAACAATTGTTTATATTAAAGCTATTAAATAATAAAAACAGAAAGTTGTCGATAGATGATTTTTAAAGGAACCATAGATCACGTTAATACCTTATTTTAAAAGAATATTAGCATTTCATGAAGTCAGATTTATCAATTAAAGCAAGTTTATTTAAGTTATACGCATATCCCCCCCCCTTCACCTCCCTAATGATACGGTTACCTGTTTGCAGGTCAAGCTTTTTACTCATATATATCACAATAATCGAGCAAAATATTATGTTTATGAGATCAATAAGATGTTATAGAACAACTTTTCCTGCGAAAGCCATATCGAAATATTTACCGTTTTTGAGTTATAAAGCGAAAACTTTGAAGATTCCCAGATCCCTAATTGAAGGGACCAGCCCCTTTTTAGGGATATCAAAAGAAAGATCTTAACATTTTGCACAACTTTTGTTCTACACGTCTTAACAAAATATTTTTAGTTTAAAAGATACAAAGGAAAATATGTGTAATTTTTTGCTCCTTTGGAAGTCCTAATTTTTTAACCCTGTCAACCACCATTTCGAACGCTGTAATCAAAAAACAAAATACGATGTGCACAACTACAATGCTCCTACTTTTCATTTTCAATGCATTTTTTGTTCAAGCGTATATAGTCTCGGAGCCTTTGTCTGGAAACCAAAGCCCCTAAAATTTCATTCAAAGGGGAATAACTCGTGAACAGAAGGGAATTTCTGAAATGTAAAACATGATTTTAAAATTGTTCTGTAAAGTTTATAAACCCTGAAAATTTGAGCAAAATCCATGCAGAAATGAGCGAGATATGAAGCTTCAAAGTTAGCGTCTAGGAAAAAGAAGGGGGAAAAAAATAATAAGAATAATCTTAACCAGCACAATCAGTAGGTCTTCCGTTGTTACGGAAGACCTTAAAGCTGACATGAATTAATAAATATGAACACCTTTCTCATCTTATCCGCCATATTTCTCTCAGGAAGCCTAATTTACTCTACCCGTATATACCCAAAATGTGATTGTCACACCTGAGCGATTTTTCTAGGTGGACTCGACCAGTGCACATCTCCGATAGTAATATATAGGGAATGAGAAACAAATAAAATCACATTTTAAACATTATACTTTGCTTAAAACTACAAAACATTTATTGTTTACCAATGAAACATTCTGAAAGTTTGGATAATTTAGACAAATATGCAAAAAAAAAAAGAAGCTTTTCTTGCATACTTGCAAGTGCATGCAAGTATTTGCAGTTTCTTATGAAATAAATGCGGAGAAATCATTTGCCAATTACTTACTGACATAAAATCTATTATTTATATCAATTCTTGCAAAATACAGACCCTGTGCATGCCATATGCATAATATGTAATGCACATGGCATATTCGCCAAAACAAAAAAAAACACGTATCAAATACGGACGTCTACTCAACAGGTATCGGAGATGTGCACTTACCGAAAATATTAGATTCTCTTTATTCTGATAAATTCACGAAACAAAATGATAAAACTTCATTTGTATCTCGTTAGAACTTTACAACACGTTGTCATTCCATTATACAGACTGCGACACACTTCACCCGTGCCAAACAGGGTGTCTTCAATCAGGGGAGATGTCAGAGTCGAAAAATTTTCCTGTATTGAATGCTTGTCTGGTCGAGGTTTCGCAGTTTATAGAAATTGGGAATCTTATCATATACACTGAGCATCAGATTCATTGCGCCAGATCTACGAAATGAAAATATTTATGAATAAATTACACTCAGGCCTGAAAGTAATCATTATGGCATGTTACAGAAACGTTAAAACACATATATAATTTAGTCCTGCAATGCATGCATGCGATTTTTCTGAATACATGTATTTATGTATTCGTGAATGAACTTACAACGCTTAAAAATATCTTGGTCTTTATGCGTTTTGTTTTGTGATTTTGGTTTACCATTCCTTACACTGTGTAAATGAAGGAAAACTTGGTAAAGGATGCAATTATACACCATACAATTAGTATGCATGCATGTGTTGCAAAGCAAAATGTACATCTAATAACGAGACATGTATCGTCATTTTTCATGGAGGGGGGGGGGGGGTACAACAGGAAGAAAAAAATGGAGAATTGGATTCTTCAAAATTTCTTGCCTTTCAAAATAATAATCTAAAAAAGATGAACGAAAACAGCAATAAAATAAAACAAAAAACCCAAACAAACCAAGATGTTTTGTCCGATGTTCAAAGACCTAATGTGGGTGTAAAGGGTTAAGGAGTCTTTTACTTTGACTGCCTCAACAATTTCTCCCTACACTTCATTTTCTTCAATCGTTGGGGTGGGATGGGATGGTTAGAGTCCTCTAGCTACTATGAGTGCCTCATAATATCTTCATTTTCTTAATTGGTGGTGGTGTGTGTTGTAACGTGTCAAGGGGGTTCGTACCCGGTTGATTCCAGGATCTGGGGTTTTGAATTAATTCAACAAGTAAATAATTTTTCTCTGTAAAAATGATTGAACAAAATGATACAGTTTTCCTCTCTAAAGTGATTCCAATATATATAACTACTGGTCTGCAAATATATACAAATAAGACCCTTCCCTTACTTAGGGGAAAATCACACTTGGTCGGCCTATATTACTACTTTATGAGTTTATACACCTCTAGATAGAGATATGTCTTATTCAGGCAGTAACAACTATCTAAGAGGTAAGCCCTAGCCGAATAAAGGTGGTCCAACTCCAGAAGCAGCAGTTACTGTGTTAATGCCTTATTCAGGACGGACAGTGAACTGCTAACCTCTGAAGCCTTACACCTTCCCTAACCGAGGAAGAATGACAAATAAATAGGCGAACCTCCAGGAGGTCAACCTCTAAAATGCTAGCCACTACTGTGGTCAGACTCCAAACAAATGGTCCTATAAAACAAAGAAGTGTGGCAAGCCTCCAATATTTATATAAGGCAATCCACCTGTGGCAAGCCTCCAATATTAGGCAATCCACCTGACCAAACTAACCGTTATAATGCTTCTTCTTCCTCCGCTTGACTTAAAAGAACCTTACTGACTGGCTGCAGCTGTATATATACCCTCTGTGGGTCACATGATCAGCAACAGTTTCTAGATCACCCGCTGCTAGCTAATTGTGTATCAGCCATAGTTAAGTTTCTAGATCACCGTTTCTGTAGGCCTCTTGCAACATTGAAAAACATGAAATCATTACACTACCCACGCCTTCGATGACATGCGACCCGCATGTAAATGAAAATCATGATGTAAATCACAGGGTGGGATTTATTGTACATTCTACACTACAGGGTTACTTATCCCTGTAGTAACAAAAGAATTTTTCTTTACATACAATAATTTAACAAAAGCTCATGATTCAACCACATATTACTAATTATACACGACTTTTTCTTCAGAAATAATCTTAGTATCTACGCTCCCTTCTCTGAATTTCTTTACAGTCTTGGTTTTAACGATTCTCCGGACAGGATCTGTCTGGGTTCCCATGTCTCTTTTCCTCTCTATAGCATTGACCGGGACCGCCTGATCTTTTGTTTTCTTTTCAGGGACTGGAGGCACTACATCCCTTTACGTTTGAGAGACACTGGTAAGGAAGGCTTTGTTGGTTTACGGAATAGTCTTCCTTCCATAAGACAGTCATCATCCTTAGGGGAGCAATCTGTATTCTGACTTGATGAATCTTCATCTTCATCACTCCCATTGTCCGAAACGTCCCCAATGAGGTCTCCCGGATCTTGAGACAACCATTCGTGATCACCCTCCGGCTCATTTACCTCTTCACTTCTATTTTCTTTTACCCCAAGCTTAATCAAATCTTCCTGTGCCAATCCTGGGTGACATCTCTTTACATGTCTCTTCAGGTTAGCTTCTTTGTTATTAGAAAAGTCACAACTTGGACATTGAAAAGTCCTCATTGCGCATTTGAAAACATGCTCCCTGTAGTCCTCCTCACTCTTAGCTGAGTATGAACACATGGGGTAGCGCCGAAACTCATAGTTTGGAGTTGTCTTTGTCTTTGCCATCTACAATACACAGAGATTACATAAATGATCATTAATACTAATAAATAATTTTGATCACATAGACTATTTATCAACATAATAGTCATGTAGCCATGTAGGTGGCTTTCTATTTCTAACAGGGCGATCATTGTAATTGTTTCTTGAATTTTCTTGATCTGGGACTGTATCATGTGCAGTGTCTCTCTCTGGCAACACAGTTTCTTCTGTTTCCTGAACTTCTTCACCAGCAAGTATTTGTGGATGTTTCTTCCGCATGCGATCCACATGTATTACTTGCTCACCTCCTCGGGGTCCACAGTTAACCATGTAGGTCAAATCAGACATCTTTCTGATAATCTTATAGGGACCCTGCCAAAAGCTCGTAAATTTTGGAGATCTACCAGGCCTTCTTCGGGGGAAGAATACATATATTTCTTCACCATTTTGAAATGTTTTCCACTTTAGCTTTCGGTCATGATAGTGCTTTTGTCGCACCATTGCTTGGCCAATATTATTCCTGACTGTATTATGGGCAATTTCTAGGCGCTCTTGAAGTTCCCACACCCACTTGTGTGATGGTGCCTTTTTAACATTACGTGGTGGTTCATACATAATGTCTACGGGAGTTTTCGTCTCGCGCCCTAACATCAGCATATTTGGTGTCATGCCAGTAGTTTCTTGTATGGAAGACCGGTAAGCCATCATTACGTAAGGTAAATGAACATCCCAGTCTGAGTGATGCTCATTTACGAAGGCACTAAGCATGGTGGTCAATGTCCTGTTGAAACGCTCGACCATACCATCTGATTGCGGATGGTAGGGAGTAGTATGGGTCTTCTGAATGTCCAGGAGCTTGCATGTTTCTTGAAAGAGCTCGCTTTCATATTGGCGACCTTGATCCGAGTGTATTGTATCAGGAACACCAAAGCGTGTAATTACCTCTTCCACAATCACGGAGGCTATTGTCTTGGCTTCAATATTGGGCAGAGCAAAACACTCTGTCCACTTGGTAAAGTAGTCTGCAACGACTAAGATATACCTATTGCCTTTGTCAGTCTCAGGTAACTCGCCAAGAATATCAGTGGCTATCCTTTCCATGGGATACCCTGAACCTACCAATTGCATAGGAGCTTTGTTTGACATACTTGATGCCTTTCTCTTTGTGCATATTTCACAACCCAATATGTATTGACGCACATCTTTTTGTAAGCCTGGCCAGTAATAGGACTGTCTTATCCTTGACAAGGTTTTATGCATGCCTAAATGACCAGCTGTCCTATCATCATGACAAAATTTAAGTATTACTCTCCTTTCTGCACTAGGAATAACTGCTTGTAATTTCTGACTTTTTGTAACCAAATCCTCCCATTTCCTACAGAGGACATCATTTTGCAAAACTAATCTATTCCATTGAGACCATAAGGATTTTACTGTCACTGACTCTCCTGATATATCATTGTATTCAGGTCTCTTCTGTGCGGCAATCCACTTTTTAACTTTACTAATGTCCCTATCAGAATCTTGCATTTCACTCAGTGGTGTGTCAGAGTAGTCGGTAATACTATTTACAACTGCGTCTGATTCTGGTATCAGACTTGAGCAGGTATGCTGGTGGTCGCTCTTGCACTGTTTACATGGGATCCTACTTAAACTATCAGCATTCTTGTGTAATCTTCCTGGTCTGTGCTCAATGTAAAAGTCATAGCAGGACAATACCTCATTCCATCGGGCCAACTGCCCCTCGGGATCCTTAAAGTTCATCAACCATCTCAACGAACTATGGTCTGTCCTTACTTTAAATTTTCTTCCATATAAGTACTGACGAAAATACTTTACAAAAGTTACAACAGCTAGGAGTTCTTTTCTTGTAACGCAGTACTTTCTTTCGGAATTCGATAAACTTTTACTGGCAAATGCTATTGGTCTTTCTATTCCCTTTTGTACTTGATATAGTACTGCGCCGATTGCCTCATTGCTGGCATCTGTATCGAGGATGAATTCTTGTTCAAAATCTGGATGAGCTAAGACAGGGGCTGTCGATAATTCTGTCCTCAATCTGTCAAAGGCATTTTGGCAGTTGTCAGTCCAAATATATTTTGCATTTTTCTTTGTAAGATCATGCAGGGGTTTCGCAATCATGGCAAAATTTAGCACAAATCTTCGATAGTAACTGCAGAAACCAATAAACGATCTCAGCTCAGTGAGGTTGGTTGGTACTGGCCAATTTTTAACTGCCTTTACTTTATCAGGACTTGTAGCTATACCCTTCTCTGATATGATATGCCCCAAATATTCCACTTTCCTTGCAAATAAGGTACACTTGCGTGCTTTTAGCTTTAGACCGGCAGCTAATAAACAATCAAACACTTGAGTCAAATTCTGAATCATATCTTCTATGCTTTTCCCTACCACAATTATATCATCTAGGTAAACTAGACAGATACGCCACTGTAGGTTTCTTAACACTGTTTCCATCAGACGCTCAAAGGTAGCCGGGGCATTGCAAAGCCCGAATGGCATCACCTTAAATTGATACAAGCCTCGTCGTGTTACAAATGCGGTCTTGCTTCGATCATCTGGAGTCATTCCCACCTGCCAGTAACCGGAGTTTAAATCAAGTGTAGAAAACCACTTAACTCCACTCAGTTGATCTATCGAGTCGTCTATCCTTGGTAGCGGGTAGGCATCCTTTACCGTAACGTCGTTCAACTTACGATAGTCAACGCAAAATCTAGTTGTACCATCTTTCTTTTTAGCAAGGACGACAGGCGAAGACCACGGACTTGTTGATTCTTCAATGACATTTCTTTTAAGCATGTCATCCACATGCTCATCAACTTCTGCTTGCATGTGGACAGGAAGACGTCTTGCATGCTGCTTGATGGGAGGTGCACTTCCAGTATCTATTTTGTGTTCAATTACACGTGTCTGGCCTAGGTCTGCATCAGTTGCGGCAAACAAATTCGAATACTGTAATAACAGTTTGTACACCATTTTGGCATTCTTGGAGTCCATCCCTTCTACAGTTCTTTCATACTGGTTTTTTATATGATCGGGCAACCTTTGGAATTTGACAAAATTCTTATTTTCTTGTACCCCAGCACAAACACTGTCAACAGGTGTCAAGTTAGCCACTAATGTCCCCTTATAGATCGTATGAGCTTGATCTGACAAGTTCATCATTCTAATTGGTGCTACTTTGCCTCCACATACAACGGCTCTAGCTACCAAAGCACGATCAGTATCCACAAATCGACAAGAAGGCTCTATAAGACCTACCTCCGGGACCTTATCAAACAATGGAGGTAAAACATTGCACATTGTAACAATTTCACTACCTGGTGGTATGCAAACATTGTCAGCCAGGGTAACTCTACAACAACCAATTTTACCCTCAAGGTGCAAATTAAAAAGTTTGTTTCTGACTCTTAGTGTCATAGAAGACATATCTAAATTACACATCTGATCTCGTAAGAAATCCAAACCTAGTATGCCATCAACACCTATCTCAGCAACAGCAAAAGCTTGCACAAAATTTTCATTTCCTAACTTAAATGTGATGGTGACTAAACCGTCTGTCTTCAGGCGTGAGCCGTTAGCAGTCACTATAGGTCTATCTAACTTAGCGAAGTTTGAAGCAACACCTACAACAGAGTTAACAATGTCAGGAGATATTATACTCAATGTTGCACCCGAATCTACCAAAAACTTCACGACTTTGCCCTTAATCTCAGCATGTATAAACATTCCTGCCTCACCAACTTTACAGGTAACCCCTGATTTACCTGCTTCCTTATTGCCTGTATTTGTTTTATCACGGCTGTTCCGGAAAGCAGGATAACCCTCTCTGCCTGAAGAGTCGTATTTGCTGGCTGCTTTACCCAAGGACTTTAAGTACTTAAAACAGTTTGCTTTAACATGACCTTGTTTCTTACAAAAGTGGCATACAACTTTAGGCTTTTGTCCACTTCTTCTCTGTACAGACTGAAGGCTTTCAGTATGCCTCTTCTCATCTTTAAGGACCTTTATTTCCTCCTTGAGATCAACCACTGCCTTGGTCAATATTGAAATGGGGTCCAGTTTTTCGTCTTCATTATGTGTGGATCTAGCGTAAGTTGGGCTTTCATGCATACGCTGGTCAGCTGCCTGGAATGCATCCAACTCTACTGCGTGTCTGACAGCGTCATTCAAGTCGGCAGGTCTCGCTTGTATCACTCTCAGACGCATGTCTCTGTCCCTTAAAGCATCTATAAACTGTTCCTTCGCAAGGGTTTCCCTTACCTCTACGGGAGCTGTGGGGTAAGCCAGATTTGTTAACCGCCGAATCTCTTGTCCCAGTTCGGGTAATGTCTCTGTGGCTTTCTGCCGTCTCTCTCTGAGCTGTGCTCTGTAGAGTTCAGTCTGGTTGGTGGGTAAAAACCTCTCCTCCAGTGCCTTACACAACAATCTGTAGTTACACTTTTCTCCCTCAGGTAAATTACCTAAGACACCCTGGGCTTGTCCTCTTAAGGATACCACCAGATGCATGCCCATTTCTGCTACTGACCATTTATTCAGGGTAGTGCATATTTCAAAATGAGATTTAAAATCTACCCAAGATGTACTGCCATCATATTTGTCAGTCTTCACTCCAGAACGGACGGCCTCGTGCTCAGTCTTCTTCTGGCGCCGGCGTGTAACATTATCTCCATAAACCTCATCAAAGGCTGCAGTGTCAATGTACGGCGTGCTTGATAATCGACTCTGATCAGAGCTTAACGGATTGTCCTTTACTACAAAACTAGGCTCGTCATCTTCAAGAAAACTAGTGGTCTTCCTTCCCTTTTTAGGTTTCGCTCCAGTTCCCTCTAATGACTTGTCACCTATTGTGATATGCCTGCTTTCAGGTATGCCTGAATCTCTGGCGCTTGTCTTCCTGACTGTATCTGACAATCCTAAGCTATCTTGTAATTTCTTTAATTCTTTTTCTACCGCTGACATCATAATGTTTTAAGGATTTACACAATGATAAAATATATGAATTAGCTCCGAATTACAAAAGAGGGACAAAAATCAATGAATTAAACCAACAAAAAGTTGCCCAGATCCCACCGCTGCCACCAAATTTTGTAACGTGTCAAGGGGGTTCGTACCCGGTTGATTCCAGGATCTGGGGTTTTGAATTAATTCAACAAGTAAATAATTTTCCTCTGTAAAAATGATTGAACAAAATGATACAGTTTTCCTCTCTAAAGTGATTCCAATATATATAACTACTGGTCTGCAAATATATACAAATAAGACCCTTCCCTTACTTAGGGGAAAATCACACTTGGTCGGCCTATATTACTACTTTATGAGTTTATACACCTCTAGATAGAGATATGTCTTATTCAGGCAGTAACAACTATCTAAGAGGTAAGCCCTAGCCGAATAAAGGTGGTCCAACTCCAGAAGCAGCAGTTACTGTGTTAATGCCTTATTCAGGACGGACAGTGAACTGCTAACCTCTGAAGCCTTACACCTTCCCTAACCGAGGAAGAATGACAAATAAATAGGCGAACCTCCAGGAGGTCAACCTCTAAAATGCTAGCCACTACTGTGGTCAGACTCCAAACAAATGGTCCTATAAAACAAAGAAGTGTGGCAAGCCTCCAATATTTATATAAGGCAATCCACCTGTGGCAAGCCTCCAATATTAGGCAATCCACCTGACCAAACTAACCGTTATAATGCTTCTTCTTCCTCCGCTTGACTTAAAAGAACCTTACTGACTGGCTGCAGCTGTATATATACCCTCTGTGGGTCACATGATCAGCAACAGTTTCTAGATCACCCGCTGCTAGCTAATTGTGTATCAGCCATAGTTAAGTTTCTAGATCACCGTTTCTGTAGGCCTCTTGCAACATTGAAAAACATGAAATCATTACAGTGTCTTCTGCTATTATATCAAAACTTTCAAGCTGGGGTCAAGTGGGGAAAGGGGGATTGTCACCCAATATATCTTTTATTTGCATTACAAAATAACAAATATGGATATTGTTATTAAAAGTGGGGGGCAGACACTCTTGTCCCCTCCCCTTGATTCTATGTACTTGATTAAGACGCATAATATGATAAACTCAATTATTACATTTTGCATTAGTACAATTTGCATCGAGTTCAATGCAGAATGTAATAACGCAAAATGTCATAGATATATAAGATCTATTGAATGTCAAATTATCATAAAATGAAGTAATTGAAAATAACATTATTTAAAAATATGTTTAATTTTTAATTATTGTGTGCTTTAAATGAATCAAATAAATCTGTATTATCAATTAATGAGAGCAATATTGAGTTACTATTCTCCTTTAAATGAATTAACGATATCATTTGTCTTAATAAGAGCGCGATTATTAGAAGATCATCACAAGATCATCGTTTGAATCCCCCCTCTCCTCTCAAGTTCATTTATTTTCACTCACACCATCTCTCTCTCTCTCTCTTTCTCTCTCTCTCTCTCTCTCTCTCTCTCTCTCTCTCTCTCTCTCTCTCACCCCATACACTCGTGCAGTGTTGTATATACAAATTATATATGTATGAACAATTTATGTACCTATAAATGATTTCCTGATTTATAAATCTGCAATACTCTGACCAGTAAATCACACGGTATAAGGATTCATGCACAATACAGGGTAAATATTATACTCTGATACTTCCCCTGATTGAAGATAGCTGATCGGCACGGGCTAAGTGTGTCGCAGTCTGTACAATGGTATTTACTGTTGGAATACAAATGGAGCTTATCGTTTTGTTTCATGGATTATGCAAATAAAGGGAGTTTTACTACTACTTAGATTATTTTCGACAAGTGTACACGTACATCTGCATTCCTTTACAGATATTACGAGTAAATCCAGGTAAATAGTCGTCCACATTCGATGCGTTTTCATGGCGAGCACACATGTCATGTGCATAAGTACATTAGTATTTATATATTTGCATTTTGCTTGAAGTAAGTGTGAATGGTATAGATTTTATACCCATTGCTTATTCTATTTTATCAATAGATAATAGATGAAATATTTCTCCGCGTTTTTGTATAGTGATGTGAAGTGAAGTGTAGCAAAACTCGTCCCCTTATATACCATGCGAATCCTGATACATATAACAATAGAATATCCAACTAATATGGCGGATTAGCCAAGAAATATGGCGGACATATAGAATTATACTATATTTATTAATTCATGTCAGCTTTTACAAGAAAGCAATCGTTATAAAAAATATCAAACTATTTAAACAAAAAGTTAAAAGTTCTCACACAGAAAAAAAAATATAAACGGAGTAAGCTGTAATTAAAATCAGTGTGCCACGAACGGCCAAAGAATCGGTATGAAACACGTCAAACTGCATTTTACCCAACAATAGATTATATGGCCAAACTAGATCATTATAACGACATGCACTGTATCTATGGCAAAGATTTTAAAGTGTTCTAAATTCAAAATGTCACCCATTTTAATGTTTTGTTTTATCTTTAAACTTTTTGACTAAAGTATCACCCATTCATTTCACTCTGAATATTATTCAAATTTGCCAAAATTCGAAGAAAATTGCAATAAAGTCAAATAGCAATTTTGCATTGGTTAAACTTTGCCTAGCTATAAAAAAGGTTATGAATGATCAAAAATTGCCTATGACAAAAGAAAAAAAACCCAATGTATACTCACATGAAATGTAGATCCTCATTTATATACACGGACATCACAAATGTAGAAACGTCACAGGGAACGTCAAGGTGAAAAAATAATGCCACAGTTGAATAGCTACCACTAATATATGTATCAGTGTAAGAGTTTTCATAGAAATGTTGATAGTAGTTGCTTTGAAACTAAGCTAAGCCCCAAATAGGGAAAAGGGAGGCCCAGTTCAAAGGAAATGTCAAGGTCATAATATTGATCCAGTTTCATAGATGTCATCAATATGTATCAGCATATAATGCTTGGAAAAAATATCTTGAGTAGTTTCTTTGAAAATGAGCTAAACGCAAAGTGTGACGGAAGGACGGAAGACGGGCATGACAAACACTATTCATGACGGGGCATAAAATCAAAGTATTTACACAATAAGTTAAAGTTTTTATATAGCACACATAAAATACCATACAAGTTAGCAAATTGTTCATCAGTATGTGTATGATCCCTTCTCTTCTAGGTAGGATGCAACGTTCACGTGACTAGTGAGTGAGTAGTGTTAGGAACAGTCATCAATATAATGCTAAATACTTTTATAACGACGGCGGTACCTCACCTCCGAGGTCACTGCTAACCAGAGCATTTAAACACATTGAAAAATACAGTCTTGTGCATATCATGAAGGGGAGGTGCGTTGCCTTCCTATAACAGATATATTCAATCGTGCCTTGGACATTAGTTAAGAAATCAATATTGCCAATATCAAAAACATGGCATCCATCCTTGCCAAATAGTTGCTTAAAGTGCCCCGGAAGTCATGGGTGCAAAAATGGTAAATTGGTTTAGAAATACATTCGAAAATATAAGAATAAAAAATTATGATCGTGCGTGCATTCAATACCGAGATATTCCCCGTCAAAGTTAGCTATTTTTGCACCTGCCCGAAACCAATCAGCTGAACTTCCGGTTTTACTATATTAAGCCATAATGACGTGTGACGTCACAACCCATCAGTCTCAAACAGACCAGTATGACAAATGCGAGCGATACCTCTGTTTCTGTGGACGAAATCGACCTCCACATATCATTTGCAGCGTCTTCCTTTTAAGATTATCGTAACGAGGACGTACAGGACATCGGCCCTTACCAATAAGAGTCAGCTGCAATGGATTCCCATTATTTCGACGAGTTAAATGGAGAGAGTGCTGAACGTGAACAACTTGAACTTCGCCTCGGAAGCACGAAATGGTAAGGCGCCGTTAGACTGTTTATAAAATAAATTTTGGGAAATACGAAATTGATCAATAATTTTTAACTGTACATCATTCTTAATTACTTTAATGATAAAATTACAGATGTCTAATCACCATATTACGCCTGTCCGCGTCGTACTCACAGGAATATGTCATTTTGTTTGCAATAACAATGTTAGTGGTCGCACTGGTGTGTACCATACCACCCCTTAGTAATTAGGGAGTGGTATGGTATATACCCTCAATTATCAATAGGCCTACTATTTTTACAGACAAAATTATTTGATCCTGTGGTGTATTTTCGCTCATTACTTCATTGGGAAAGAGCTGAAAAATAACATTGATTTTTCTATCCTCTCATGTGACACCCATTTTATACTGTTATATCTGTACTTACAATTTTTCTAATAATTTTTAAAAATTATCATCTAGAGGAGAATTGTCTTATCTTTTCCCCATTATTGAGTTCTCTATTCTTTCACAAATTCACATGGTTTACAAATCACTTTAGGTGTCAATGTGGATTCTATTCCCATATGTCAGCTGCCAAGGAAAGTGTATGCTGCACCGAATTGCCAAGGGTTGATGAGAAGAGGGGAGTCATTCAATAAGGAACTGGCCTGCTTTACTGAACACCCTGGGTTTTCATCAGTGTGTTTAGATGTGCATGAGCTCGAGATGGCATAATACCAATACCCAGTATGGAGAAATGAGGGCAACAATTGAAGAGCAAGTCAATTTTTTTTATTGATTTAATCAATACAAAATTCACATGGCCATTGGGTCCGATTGCTAGTTTATCATTAGTGAATAATTCCAAACATTTCCCGGAATTACAGGCGTAACAGATACATAACACACAGGCAATTTGTTTGATGGTGTTAAGGATACCTAGGGCACAAGGTGCGAGTCCCTCTACCCTCATGTGCTGTGACGAAATTCCTTTGCCTCTGAGGAGTATCAAGGATTCAATGCACCTGAGTGATGGTATGATTTAGTTGAAGCAACTTTTTTTTTAAAACAAATGTACGATTCATACATGATGCATACAAAAAAAATTCAAGCACAACATTCTAACAGAAATGGCCAAAAAATAATACATCAATTTTCTAGAAAGCATCAGCTATACAAACATATTTCAAATAAAATGTGTCCGCACCCAGGAACGGGACGAGGACCCTGCTTTCATGTTCCCATTTTTTAACTCTTACAACTATTATATATACTGTAAAGCTATTACTACATATACTATGATAATATTTCATTCTATAAATTATTTGCAAAAATATACTGTTGCATGCAAGACCAAACAGATTGTTACCCAACGGTCAGACCCTATATCATGGTTGTTCCCAGTCTTTTTTTATTTGTAAAAAATAACACAATTTGTTTTCACAACCTACTACTCTATATGACTTTGGTTCAAATTTAAACAAAAGCAAAGATAAAAGTGTTTCACAATGATTTAACATTTTTAAACAAGATTAAAATAGAGCACATCTGTTTGACCAACATATTTTTTATCTGCTTTGCTAGAATGTCCAAATAGCTAGTATTACGTTTTGTCCTCAATGCAAAATGTAGCACTGCGTCTTCTTTATCAGGATGGAAAAATTCACTGCACAGTGGAGGTGGTTGAGCTGGCAATGAGCATGGTAATGGTTCTGATGACCCTTGAAAAACCAAATAAGTCTCCTTCATCAGGACTGATGGGCTGGAATAAATGGACACTATTTAAAATTTTATGTATGCTTTATATCCTTATATATCAATTGCTATTTACTATATGTATTGCATTTTGATAAATACATTTGTAATAAAAATTCTCATATTAACTTTGTTATTGCTGTTTTAAACTTGATTGAAAGAAAAGTGACAAATGCAAAAATAGTAAAAATGCCATGCCAATTAATTTTGATATGAATTATGATAGTGGATTATCTTTAGAAGTACATTCTTACTAATTGGTGGATCAACAGGCTTCCTACGAACACTTGAACTTCGGGAAGCTGATTTTAAATTGTTGGTCCCCCTCCTTCGTTATGTCATGCAGCCTTGAGGAATTCTCATTAAAAGATAGAACAGTAATCATCAACCTTTCCCAATAAAAAAGGATAAAATAATTGTTACGATAGTACTATATAATGTATTTACTGTTATTCTTTTATTATTTTGAAATAAAATGTCCCCATGTAAATATTGAAATAATTTGCAGTGGGGGGATCCTGATCATTCAGAGGGGGGGGGGGGTATCCCGAAGGTCGGAACCCTCCCCTTTCATCAGAAAATATTGCTAAAAAACACCCACACATATAGATGGTGGAACCCCCCCCTTTAACAACTAAAATTTAATAATGGTATAACCCCCTCCCTTTCCAAAATTCCTGGATCCGCCCACGATTTGTGTAAATTAAATTAGTGAAGAGAGGTTTTCATCACATGTCATTTTTGGAAATAATTTAATTTAATTTTCATTAACGTATAAATCCAAAGGATGTACATGTAGGAGTTATAACAGGGGTTACAGGCCACCCACTCTACACCCCTCAGCCTTCACTTGATTGATCAGAATTGGTATCTTTGCAATATTAACATTTAATCGTGTTGGAAAAATAATATTGCCCACTAAAAGAGTAATAGAAGTCTATGTATATTTAAATTATGCAAAGTTCTTGATAACATTACTAAGATAGGTCAGTGGATCTATATGACAGAATATGTTTAAACGGCAATCTAATCCAGGGTCCTGATCAGATGGGGGCATGTTAGAAACTCGTCATATGGTACGTGTATTGTAATTTATAAAGTGAAAAAAGTTTATAAACGTCACAGACTACAATAAAAATTATCAACTTTCTTACCGATGGAATCTTCATAATAAAGTTACACACGACCTACCCTATTTTTCTCCAGCTTGACGGCAGCCTGGCGCTTGGGTTTAGGCTCGGGCGAAGAGAGGAGGGCAAGGTTGAGGTCGTCCACTTTCCTCTTAGAATAAATCGATAGAATCACACCAGAGCAGAGGCGTTTTTTCGCAGGAATTACAAATTCTCTCATCAGTGAAAACTGAGCCTGGAAACATCCGTCCGTGAAATGTCCACTACAAACAACAGTATACTGGGACGATCCTGTCCAGTCTGCACGGGTCAGTCTCACAAATCGAGTCTATGCTGCTCTCTGTCGCTCGTCCTTCGGGAAAACATGGACGGAAATGGTGTCCGAGGGCCTGTTGTTGCTTCCTACAACTACACACATGCGTCCCTTACTCTTACTTGCCATTTCTCTTCGAATATTTTCTTCTTTTATACTCTCGTCTTGTTGTGAAGAAACCGCCAATGATGGGTTGTGACGTCAGATCCGGTATTACATTTTCAGTCTCGTTTTCGGTATCGTAAAGGTGTGAATTTACGAAGAAGGTTGTTTTTGCCCATTATATCGTTTATTGATTAAAAAATAACTGAAATAATTTTGCTATCGGTATTTATTTTTAAAAATACACAAGACAAACCAAAATGTATATTTGACTTCCGGGACACTTTAAGTTTGCAATCAAACTGATCTTGTGTTATATATTCACCCATCACCCGTTATTATGTTGTAGATAACTGCCATATTATTTTTCTAGATGGGGAGACCGTCTTTTTAGGAGATCTGCATAAGTTTGTCAATTTTATATTGCCTATAGAGATCACAGTGTCTCATACTCTGAATAAACTATGACATACTAGCAAAACCTGTCCTGAATTAATAACTACATTAATTATGGATGAAAGGTTGAGATAACGAACAATGATCAACCTCGTAACTCCTATAAGCAATACAAAATAGAGAGTTGGGTAAACACGGACCACTGCATATACCAGAGGTGGGATCAGGTGCCTATATGATATGATTTATGTTGATTCTATCTACTTTATGCTCTCAATCCCTTGGGTCTATTTGCACTATCCTCTGAATCCCTTGATCCATCTTCTTTATGCTCCCTTGAGTTTATATATTTCATGCTCTGAATCCTTACATCTTTCTATTTTTATCCGTCATTGAACTCCATTTTGATTCTTTTTACCCACTTCCAAACTTTGCTATAATCTATTACCACTTTATGGCACATGTAAAATTATTATGTTGTCATCATTGTTCTTTTGTGAGCCGCTTTATTCGTAAGCCTTTTTCTGCAAGTTTATATTTGTATGTATTGTTATACAACGACAGGTATATTCTTTACATGCTTTCTGGTGATATTCATACGCCATTTTGTGATCTTTTATTATTGTACATATCTTAAATACTTTTAGATATAGACCTGTGGGAAATTAGATTTTAACTTGGGCGTTTATCCTGAGTCATCTCCCGATTTCCGTCTTGATTTTTGGTCGTTGATTTCACTTCTACATCGGAAATATCCTATTTTCAATCGCATGCAGTGTTTTGTTAGATATGTATCTGTCCTATACACTTATATAAACTTAACCAAGCAGTAACACATAGTGAGATTGAGATCAAAAGTGACCTCGTCTAAGTGTTATAACCCCAGACCCTGTACAATTTGGACTGAGCAAAACTCAAGCTGCAGTGAGCTGTATTATGTTAGGTAAAACAAGATTGGGAATTGACTGTTTTACATCACTGTTAGAAAAACTTTGCATGCTTTGTAATAATCTATGATTCCTTGATAGATTGATTATTGTTGAACGTCCCTTTCAAGATATTTTCACTCATATGGAGACCTTACCATTGCCGGTCAAGGACTGTAAAATGTAGACCTATGTTCAGCGCTCACGCACTTTGAGCAGGAAGTGATCTTTATCGTGCCACATCTGTTCTGATACGGACCTCGGTTTTTGCGGTCTAATCCGAAGGGCCGCCCTATTTAGTCACCTCTTACGACAACCAAGGGGTACTGAAAACCTATTCTAACCCGGATTCCCACGGGAATAATAGTTTATGAATTACAAAATGTTTAGTGAAAGCCTCTCCTTAACCCTGTCCTCAAGGGTCCTAAAGTTTGATTTATATCGTAAACGCCTAAGAACTCAGTGGGCAATAAGCCTGTATAGTTCTTTAACACTTTTTATATAATTTGCTTTTTAGTTGGTGTTCGAATTTGATGTTCAGTAATAATTTCACAAATCCGTCCTTCTTAGTTGTACGCTAGATTTTTTTCCCCATTTAATGCAATTAAACCGCCTATGTAGATAGTTTTAGTTTAATTTAATGAAAAGTGAAGATAACGGACAGTGATCAATCTCTGTGGGGATCAGGTGCCTAGGAGGATTAAACATCCCCTGTCGACCGGTCATATCCACCGTGAGCTCTGTATCTTGATTAGGTAAACAGAGCAATCCACCGTCAAAATCAGTGTGAAGCTTTTTACCCAACGACAGGTTGTATTGGCAAAATAAACCGTTATAACGACCATAGATTTTAGCATAACTCATAAATACCATAAATCTTCAATAAATTGAATGTTGTTTTCTGGTCAAAATATCGCTGAAAACAAATACTTTAGACAAACACTTGATATTGCAATATAATTTATAATAAAGTGGTATACATATAAATAAACAAATTAGTTCAATTATGAAATTTTACCAACATACTATCAAGTACTTTGGCATACTCCGTGTATCATACTTTTCTTTTACAGTAGACTTCACTTTACTATTATCAAAACTAGTGTAAAATCTATTACTTTAGTGAACAAGAGCTCCAGAAAGCGAGGCATCACCTCAAAATATAGGCAATCAGTAAACGTAACTTTCTTTTCTATGACATCTTGTAGTGACCTTTCCATTTTGCCCCCCAAATCAATAGGATTTTTCCTCTTTTCATAACAGAGCCACCTGTGAAGTATCAAATTAATTGAGCAAACGATGAGATGACGACAGTAACGAACAGTGATCAATGTCAAAATTACTATAGAGAAATCAAAATTAATAGTAGGGCCAACATCGACCGCTAGAGATACCATAGATGGGATCAGGAGTATAGGAGGAGTAAACATCCCCTGTGACACCCACCGTGAGCCCTATATCTCGATCAGGTAAACGGAGCAATTCGTAGTCAAAATCAGTGTACCAAAAACGGTCTAACAATTGGTATGAAACATATCAGACAGCATTTAAACTAATGATAGGTTGTATTGACAAACTATATCATTATAACAACCATAGAAATTGCGAAATGCTTACTTGAAACGAGACTGTTAAGTAGCCTACCGCGGTTTAAACACTAATAATACGCACATTAACACCATATGCAGGCGATAATGGAATGTTTTGGTACATAAATGTGAGAAGTTTACGATGGAGAAGCTGAAGTAATCACATTTGTCATAAAGTTGAGTCTCTAGTTTGCCGTTATTATCTATGTTTAATAAAATATTCAGTGTGGCCTGTAAAGTACCTATAAACTTTTTTGTGACGTCCCGTGGTGTCGTTAATCTTTGGACCCTATAATACATTGTATTTTTTCTCTCTTGATAACAAAGCTAAATGTGAAGTATCAAATCAATCGAGCGAAACATGTGGCCTGTAGAGTGTGCTTAGATTTGTACATACTCACCCATACATGAACGGTTCGGTTTTTATATCCCCTTGAATTGCAAGGAGGTCATAATCGCTCGCCAAAGCCTAGTGACTAGGTCGCTCGCTTTGCAACCTTTCATTTCTTGATCCCGTTGCTGTATCAAACGTAAGACATTTAGCAGGTATAAAATCTATATTTATCGTAAACATTGCCGAGCATGTTTTGGTCACCAATTGAGTGTGTTTCTCCTAAATCATATGGGTACCTATATTGCTTAAATGATGAATGCCAGCTATTATGCAAACACCCGGACTACAGGAAAACAAAAATTTAGAAAGTGTATGAGCGTTTGAGAATAAAATAACTCAAACAAAACTGGAAATTCACCAGCTTTCTTTCTTAAAAGTGTCGATTGCGTCGAAGAGGAAATGGTATGAACACGATTTGAGGTGAACATTTTGAAGTTTTATCTTTTAATTTTTAATTTTTAGAATGTTTAACTAAGGTATTTCTGATGGTCAGCAAAAATTTTAATGTCAGTTGTCAATGTATATTGGAGAGAGTTCACAGAACTCGTGCCATGTTATTGTTTACATATAGGCTAAATATACTTGTAAAAAGTCGATTCAAGCAGATTTTTTAAAATTATGAACATTATTTGATAGTGTCTATTGTTTAGTACATCTCATTTTGTTTCAAACATGTTATTTCCTATTAAGCAATCTATATGTAAACAAGACATAGCACGGACCTTGTTTACTTAACGAAGAACTTTGAGAGCTGCATCTCACTTGTAACTCAAAAACTAATATTCACATTTTGGTGACCATTAGAAGTACTTTATAGCTAAGCATTGTAAATATTAAAAATGAAAACATAAAATCTCTAGCTCAATCGTTTCCATACCCCTATAATTCCATGGCCAAATTCAAACAATTTCTTCCTGATATTGTCAATTAATAGATACTACCGGCTAATATATTATAAACAATTCACGCTTTGATAACTTGTATTAGTTTTTAAATCGAGGTAAGCTACTGACAAACAAGTTGATGGTACAGGGATTTCAACAGTCTCGATTGAAGTCAGCATTTCGCAAATTCTATGGTCGTTATAACGATCTAGTTCGTCAATACAACCTCGCATTGGGTCAAATGCTGTCTGACGTGTTTCATACCGATTGTTAAGCCGTTCTTGGCACACTGATTTTGACTGCGGATAACTCCGTTTACCTGATCAGGATATGGGGCTCACGGCGGGTGTGACCGGTCAACAGGGGATGCTTACTCCTCCTAGGCACCTGATCCCACCTCTGGTGTGTCCAGGGGTCCGTGTTTGCCCAACTATCTATTTTGTATTGCTTGTAGGAGTTATGAGATTGATCACTGTTCGTTATCTTCCCCTTGCATTATCACTCAAATATATGTGACCTGTCTATAGTATACGCACACAGCTTGTGTCCACCCAATAATTCAATAGAATACTGAATGATATCTCAGAAATTACACTCTCCTCAACCAAAATTTCTAATCAGATTTACATATTGTTTTGATATTTTGAAACAATCCCGAGAAAGTGAAATTCAAATACAATAAACCAAAGAAGTTTCTTTCGTTCATGAGAACTTAGCTGCTGATACGATATGGATTACACACTAATCATTCATTGTCCATATCTTACACAAAGAACTGCAAATGTGACACAAATGAGTCTCCTAAACTAAATGCATACTGGTAGGTTTCAATTTCCGTTAACACCTGATAGATATATGATAGCGTAAAATATTTATAAACGATCTTTAAAGTTTGTTTCAATTATTGAGAACGTATTATAACGTTCCACTTGTCAGACTACTTTTAAATAAAATGTCTTATGATAATATCCTGCTCTTCATTATATGTATCTAGGGATTCAAGAACTGTATGCACAGTACATATACAAACTGAAATAAAGGTTGTGTGATGTAACATTCCCTGATGATGCTTCACTTTTTAATTTTTTTAAATTCATACGCATATATTTACATTTATATTTGCCTTCGATATCTTTACCTGTTGTAATGATAGATATTTTGTTATCAATGCGGTGCAGCTGTGAACAAAATGCGTATGGATCTTGTTATTTATAGACGTATATTTTAACGGCTGGGAATTCCGACAGAAAATGAAAGTAAAATGTAAAAATTAGAAACAAATTCAGTTTTAACAACGGGCCCATGGGCCACATCCCTCACCTGAGTCACCTTCGCCTATATTTAAAGATTTTCCCTATATATTCGCATGTAAAACTTTATTACCTATTGTGGCCTCAACTTATCCCCATGATTTTTATAAACTTGAATCTCCATTATGCCAGGAAGCATCATGTTAATGTAAACTTCTTTGGCCTTATGGTTCTTCAAAAACAGATTTTTTGAAGATTTTATCTATATATCTGTATGTAAAACTTTGATCCCCTATTGTAGTCCCATTCTACATGATTTTAACAAACTTGAATCTGCACTGTCAGGAAGCTTTCATGTAAATGTTAACTTTTCTGGTCCAGTGATTCTTCATTACAAGATTTTAATGCTTTTCCCTATATATTTGTATGTAAAACATTGATCACCTATTGTGGCCCTATCCTACCCCCGGGGTCATGATTTAAACAAACTTGAATCTGCACTATGTCAGGAAGCTTTCATAGAAATTTGTACTCTCCTAGCCCAGTGGTTCTTCAGAGGAATATTTTTAAAGATATTTTCTATATATTTGTATGTAAAACTTTGACCCCCTATTGTTGCCCAATCCTACCCCCGGGGTCATGATTTTAACAATCTTGAATTTGCATTATGTCAGGAAGCTGTCGGGTAAATGTCAGCACTTCTAGCCCAATGGTTCTCGAGAAGAAGATTTTTTAAATGACCCAACCCTTTTTGCATTTTTGTTATTATCTCCCTTTTGAAAGGGGCATGACTCTTCATTTGAATATACTTGAAAGCCCTTTACACAAGGATGCTTATTGCCAAGTTTGGTTGAAAATGGCTTAGTGGATCTGGATAAGAAGTCGAAAATGTGAAAAATTTACGGATAGACGACGGACAACAGACGATTAGAAAACCTCACTTGAGCTTTCAATTCAGGTCAGCTAAAATACAACCACCTGCCAAAAGTTTATAGACAAAATGGCGGATCTAAATTCCAACTTCACGGAAGTGGCTTGTTTTTTCTTTTGTAAATTCTATATATAGATAACGGGGATTCCGTATGCATACCACATATAAGTACAGGGTCTTGTGTCGTCATATGTGACGTCATATGTTGGTATTTATTTGATGATCGTCTGATACAAGCTTCTGAATCTAGCTATGGAAAGTCTAAGAATTTATCGCCAGCTATGAAACAAATTGTCGTAGACAGTTACAGACAAACGGGAAATTATTCTGAAACTGCTAGGGTATTGAAAATGGACCGGAAAACTGTGTATGCTGTTGTAAAACGGTGTGAAATTCGAGGAAGTGCGGGAAATGCTAAAAAATCGGGACGCCCCAGAAAAATGGACGTTAGAGACGAGCGTCAACTATTGCGGCTTGTAAAATTTAACCGTACCACTCCATTAAAAGACATAACAGGACAATTTAATCAAGGTAGGCAAGTTCCCGTGTCTGAAAGATCAATTCATCGTTATTTGTCAAAAAATAAGTACCGTCGACGTGTATGCAGGAAGAAAATTAGGATTCGGGAACAAAATAGGAAAAACCGTGTGGCATGGGCGAGAGGTAAACGACGGTGGACTGTTGACTATAACTGGTCAAAAGTGATCTTCTCTGATGAATGTAAAGTTGTTTTGGGACAAAACAATCGAGTTTATATTTGGAGAAAGGCAGGAGAAGAATGGTTACCAGCGTGCATCAGCCCCGGCGCACCACCGAAACCTGCTATGAGTTTAATGTTGTGGGGATGCATTACCTGGAATGGAGTTGGCACACTAACGGTGGTTAATGGCAACATTAATGCAAATAAATATATTGATATCCTTGAAGAACAATTGTGGCCGGTTGTAGTGAAAATTTTTCCTACTAACGATTACATATTTCAAGATGATAATGCCCCGGTTCACCGTACCCGAATTGTACAAGAATATAAACAAATAAACAGAATTCCAGGTATGTTTTGGCCAGCACAGTCGCCTGATGCAAATATAATTGAAAACATTTGGTTTCTGTTGAAAAATAAACTTAAACGCAGACTTTCTAATATAAACAATGTCACTGACTTGGAGAGAAATATAAATGACATCTGGATTAACATACCCGTTACTTACATACGGAACCTCTATCGATCCCTACCTATCAGAATGTTGAAAATGATCAGATCAAAGGGATATATAACAAAATACTGAGGTAAGATTTATTCTCTTTGTAATTTCATAGCCACTGAAAACCCGTATTACGTTGACGTTTAGACATTGACGTCCGCCATTTGTCTATAAACTTTTGGCAGTTGGCTGTACATTAGGGTATGAATTACTACGTTTCACGCCATCATGATCTACAGCGCTAACATGCTTCATGAAGTATGTTGGCGTGAAGCGTCGGAGTTCATGCCATCATGTATTTGAAAAATGATTTATTTCTTGGATTACACCTAGGGAACATAAAGTAAGAAATGAACAGTTCTAATGGGCAGACTGCATAGGGTGAGATTTCTGTAGTCCCATATGAGTACTTATGATGGGGCATTTCTACGTGAGATGGGAAAATCCTATTTTACATAGAATATAGGGAGAATATGTCATTCCAGTACTAGAAATACAATGCAATGTTCATTCTGATAGTAAAACATCTTTTCTCACTATCAGCTAATTTTTATAACATGAAAAGGAAATATAGCAGCAGAGCAATCTATCAACCGTGCAGTGTAACACCTGTGAAATTTACACACTATTCTCAACACCTGAAATTTCCAATGAAATTAACATAAAATTAATGCACGTTTATATTGGAAATGCATCTAACAGATCTCAATGGACCATGACTTATGCACTAATTACTGTCAATTATTCATCCACGTCATTAGATTATGACAACATTTTCCGAAAGGTTTATAAGATTTCTTCCGGAAGTTACTTCCCGTTTGAGTAGAATTTAACAGCTGATACAAGATGGAGTGCATAATAGTGATTTACTCTCCATATGTTGCCCATACACAAGATCACGATTTTTTTGTTGAATGGATCAGAACTGAAAAGTCATTGTCGTCAACAAATAGTAGTAAATAGTAGTACTAGTACATAACTTATATAAATTCAACAGAGTTTTTTTTTTTTTTTTTTTTTTTTTTTTTTTTTACATCTGCTATATGGTAATTCAACATGTTTACAATTACTACTCCGGTGAGGCGCGGTTTGATTCATTGCGAAGATACTATACCGATTTATCTTGATATACTGAGGTGTCCATTATTACTTACATTTGAGGAATAAAAGTCTTTATGATCCTTAGCTCAAAAGCACTAGCCAAGTGGACTGCACTCGTTTTTTGCTTAAAGCAGGCAAAACAGAACAAGTTTGAGAATAGAAAATGTCGTTTATTTAGTAAATGACGAAAAGTATATACAGTACAGGGGGTCATTAAAACCAAGTAAAAATTAAGATCATATGCTGCAAATGACTAGATGACCCCCTGTTACATACATCTATAAAATTGACATTGAGAAAGAGAACATATATACACAAAATAAAAACATCCGATAGGGGGTCTAACAAGATCACTCCCTATTGCATACACATACTTTTGTGATATTTCAGCCATATATCGACGACAAACTGATGAAATTCATGGACCAGTTTTGGAGTCCTTGTGGTAGTACGCAAGGAGCCAACTCATGAAGCTTTCAGAGGATGTAAATTCGTGAAGCAGATGCATTTGATGCTGTTTTATGAAGTGACATTCGTTGGTTCGTAACGTAAGTATAAACAGGTAACATTGAATCCACGAAATAACTATATCACCAGTAAAACTAGCCAATGTCACTTTGTTTTCTGTGATTTCAAAGAAAACTCGCTAAATTGTTAAATTGCTATATCTATCAAATTTACCATGCTTTATCATATGAAAGGTGAATATAAAGAACAGTGATTAATCTCGTAACTCCTACAATCAATACAATATAGATAGTTGGACAAAGACAGACCCCTGGACACA
Source organism: Ostrea edulis (assembly GCF_947568905.1). NCBI lineage: Eukaryota > Metazoa > Mollusca > Bivalvia > Ostreida > Ostreidae > Ostrea > Ostrea edulis. The sequence goes on from NC_079167.1 coordinate 60,277,343, forward strand.
CCAGAGGTGCGATCAAGTGCCTAGGAGGAGTAAGCATCCCCTGACGACCGGTCACACCCGCCGTGAGCCCTATGTCCTGATCAGGTAAACGGAGTTATCCGAAGTCAAAATCAGTGTGCCAAGAACGGCTTAACAATTGTTATGAAACACGTCAAGATATCCATAGGATAGAAAGAATTGACAACATCATGTATTTCTTATACATAAAAAACAAATACGTTGTATAAAACACGAAAACGTTGATATAATGTCATATATGTATAATTTACAAATTAGGTTTGTCTTTTCTTCTAAGTTACAGACATGCAAATTTTCAATACAGATGATACAGTTTTAGTGAAGGATCAGGAATTCCCAGCAGAGTACTGAATAATCAATATCCACTCCTTCATTTCTAATTGCATAATTAGATGTCGATATTAAAACATGGATGGGCGAAATGACGAATGTGATTTTTGCGATTTAAATACAGGCACATGCACTCTTTTAAAACATAAGACATCGATGAATGAGGGCTATACAATCAAGTTTAAAGCAACAAGGTAAGAAAGGATCTGAACTCTTAAATAATTGATACAACTCACTATTATCTGAAACGTTTTTGATTTTCAACGAGAGAAAGGGCGAGCCGTGTTAATTGTATAGTATATTGTATAGAATGTCAAACTCGGTGATAGGTAGCAAATCGGCAATTATTAAATAAATACATTTGAATCTTAAAAGATCATAATCATGTTTGATGGCGACAGATAGCATATCCTACACACTTTTTGCACGAAATCCATGATGCATGGTTTTCACAGCACGCAAACGTACGTAACTCGAGTTTCGTGTAGGCATGCATACTACATGTACATATTATGCGAATATGTATGTACTGGTTAAGAACTTTTCCCCTGATGTACATTATATTATTATATTATGTATTAATGGACATTTTCCTTCCAGATGACATACAAGCTTACCTTGTATAGACGATGGAATCATCTTGTAATCTTTATGATTATGCTGGGTCCCATTTTCAGTAAAGTGTGCGAATACCCTTTACCACCGACTATACAGAACTGTATAAGCAGATGCAAAACAAAACTAAATACAAAAGTTCTGATGGACCAGAGAGAAGAATCAATACATTACTATTGCCAAAACCAATATCTAGTGCAACGTGCCAACGAGACGTGGAACCAAGATGGTGTTCCGAAGATCAACATCAACAGTTTACAACAGTTCTCTGATATATTTGAACTATTCGATGTTGAGGAATCAAATCCCGTCAAGAAAATGAAAAGAGCAACACCTATCGTGAGAAAAGAATATCGACACTTGACCCGCAATGAAAGAGAACGATTTCATCGAGCACTGCAAGCAATGAAGGCTGACACCAGTGACAGGGTATTTTTTTCATCTTCAGAATTTGGATATGAATCTTGTGTATTTATCTGATACAAATACACTTTTCTATTATTTGAAACTTTTATGCACTAAAAACATTCGGATGGTTTTGAAATTTGAACTTATACCTTTATATTAGAGAATGTAAAAGACACAAATCCCCCTGGCAGTAAACCAATTAGCTGCAGAAATGAGTTCTACGGGGGGGGATAGGGCATACCAAGCGTGTTACAGACCCGTTCCTTAGAAAAACCCATCATGGTAGAGCGTCAGTTTTCTACGCACGATTAAAATCTGTTATTACTCTATTCTTGCAAATGATTAATTAATTACAGCCCTTTGTGAACCGACAAATCACAGCTTCATATAATTTCGTTGTTGACGTAGCCATGTGAAGTTCCCAGCCAATTCGAACTCCGTTAATTATTGTATTAATTCATAATCCCGATAAATGGTACATGTAGATATTCGGTCTTCATTTATCATAAACACGAATAATTAATCAGCTCTTAACTATTGAAAAGTAATCCTAGTAGGTTATGAAAGCCTAGTTGGATCCCCGCGTCCACCAATCCCTTTTTAATAGAAAAGTATAAAAACGGACCAGACAAATCAAAACTATGGATAAAATCCTATATTCAAACCTATTTGGACGATTCTTTTTAACCGGACTGGACACATTTCGTCCAAAATATTTAGATAAAATATTGGTGGGGAAATTAGTTGACATGAACAGTTTCGTTTTCTAAATAGAGAGAGAAAATATAGAACCATTTGAGTATGGAAATCAAAGGGGTTTGAATTCACTGGCAAATTAACTCGGCGACATCAACAAACGAACTTTGCGAAGTTGTGAGTTCTTTTTCCAAAGCGTTAGAATTCTGCAACAATAAACTAATTATTAATATGAAGTTATTCATATTTTGGTTTTTTTTTAAATGTTTACATTATACACAATTTCCGAGTTGCGCAATAGTTGTTTCCATTTGTTTAACTCTTACGCAAATCGAGACGCAAAATACGTCTTTATACACATGAGGTGGGTACAGATGCTTATTGTTGCACTGATAGATTGCCTTTAGTATTTAGTCAAATCAATTTTTGGTTATAATAATAAATCAACAAGAGGCCCAAAGGCCTTATCGATCACCTGAGTACAAGTGAAAAAGCATCACTACTCCCAGAGCCAGAGGCTATGGAATTTAGAAACAAATTCCTGTTCTGAATATCTAAGCTTAATTCTAATGTTCAGAATCAAGATGTGTTCTTAAAACGTCACTGTCCTCAAAAGTGCATACACCGATGAAAGGCTTTGCATAATATAATAGGTTGACATTAAAACATTAAAATATATGACTAATTTGCAACCATTCTAGAGTCAAAAGCCTGGGTTGTGAAATTCACCATTTTTTGTACATCCTTTTCTGCTATTCCTAGGTATGCATCCCAATTTTATACAGTATCAGGAAACTTACAGATAAATACTATATACTAAGTTTTGCCCCACCATGGGGTCAGAACCCCTACTCCAGAAATCATGAAATTTTCAATTTTTGTAAAGGACTACCTGCTCTTTCTAAATATCCATGTAGTTTTAATTTAGTATCAACAACACTTAAGAAGATGTTATTTAGGTGTTTTACAAATAATCACTATATAGTTAAGCTTGGCCCTGCCCTGGGGACAGAAGCATTGGTGGAAATTTACAATTTTGGTCGAGGCCTTCCTGCTCTACATCAGTATGCATTTAGTTTTTCTAGAAGCTTCCTTGCTTATCATTACTATATACTCACTTTCTCTGCTAGATGTCAAGGAGTAAAGAATAAGATTTTTAAAGAAATACATAAATTTTACAATTTTTACCCCAAAATCAAGGCCCCTTATACTGGAGTGTCATGAAATTTACAATCCCCGCTTCCTTCATTTACCGATGCTACATATCAAATTTGGCCAAGATTGACCAAGTAGTTTCTGGGAAGAAGTTGTTATAGGACGATGGACGCGGACTATTAGCAATAGGTCACCTGAGTGACTGAGGTGAACTAATTAAAATGATTGTTCAACAACAATATATTTTGAATATTTCAGAACAGACAGTCCAATGCTTATGACTGGTTTGTGAACTTGCATCCGGCTGCTGTTGCACCCAGTGCTCATTTTGGACCCGCCTTCCTTGGGTTTCATCGGACCTACCTTTTTTTGTAAGTGAAAACTGTCAAGTTAAAAGAAATCATATTATCTGCAAAAACATTCAAATAATTCGCCATATAATCAGCTTCTGTGTGTTTTAGTTAGATATTGCAATGGAAGTTGATAGGATTGCTTAGGTTTAATTTTTTTCACAACATAGACGTCACATCAAACCAAATGATTTTTTTGAAAAATTATTTTCGCTAATTGTTGTGAAAGTATGACGAAGGCTCCAGATTTACAAGACAGATACCGTACTAAACACACTGGTATAAGCTGGTACTATCAAACTTTAGAAAGTTTTAGTTAGTGCGATCGCAAAATACTAGAAAGAAAATAACAATGTAACATCAGGTATGACAAAGTCAGATATTGAAAACATTCGAGCTTTTCCTACATTTTTCTCCTTGGGTTAATATCATATATACACGAACTTTTACCTCAACTGTGAATAAAAGAACAATAACTGCAAGTCTATTTTTAAAATAACATACATAGTATTAAAATGCAACAATTTAAATTATATATATATATATATATATATATATATATATATATATATATATATATACCCATGTGTGTACGTTACTTGTATTCATCGCGATTATGTATTCGAGTATTGTCTTCACTTAAAGTAATTCCACCCTCCTGTGATGTCATCAGATTTTGCAAAATCAATGATTTATTTAGATTTATGCATGATAGGAACATAAATTTTGTTGGAGTCTTTTCCTATAGTTATTGTAAAAAATCTTGTTAAAAATAAAATATTTCAAAAGTCTAAGTTATAGATGAATAATCAATGATACGTTTCAAAATATTGAAACCAAGGGCAATAACTCTGTTTCTATTGATTTCTTTATCAAGTCTATTATGCGATGATTTCCTTTATTTTTTACATACATTTTGTATATTTTTGTGAAGATACAGTTTCATGAAATTGTTATGAATGCTCCTATATCATCATAACCAGTTTTTATGAGATTTTGATAACGCTGTTTAATGAAAATTGCAATTTTCTGACGGTGATATATGATTCTGATTATGTACGTCTCATATCTTAAAAAGTGTGTTGACCTATGTATTTTATTTGATAATTTGTTAGTTTTAACTCTAATGAATGGAAATAAATACACAATTTAAACTTGTATCAGATAAAACTGCGAGTATGGAGTTACCTTAAGAAACGTTCTTTTGTTATTCTTTAATTATCATTAAACCTGTAAGTAATTGTTCATTTTCCTATATGATTTTTCTACTTTGAATTTAAATGTTAGAATCTCACTACCACGTCATATATCACAATGTCGAGAAAACAAGAAATAACCATGCTACTAGTCCATGGCGATTAATTTTACAAACATTTGCACTGCTTGCATACGAATGTGTTTTTATATATGTATGTTATACGTGTAGGAATTTATCCATATGATTTATTGATTGATTGTGGTTTTACGCCGTTCTGGCAATATTTCAGCCATTTTACGGCGGTCCATATGATTTATGTAGTCACAGTATACATTCTATAGTAAAAGTTAATGGTCAAATGCTGTCTGACATGTTCAATACCGATTGTTAGGCCGTTCTTTGCATACTGATTTTAACTACGGTTAACTCCATTTACCTGATCAGGATATAGGGCTCACGGCGGGTGTGACCGGTCGACAGGGGATGTTTACTCCTCCTAGGCACCTGATCCCACCTCTGGTGTGTCCAGGGGTCCGTGCTTGCCTGTTTTGTATTGCTTGTAAGAGTTATGAGATTGATCACTGTTCGTTATATCCACCTTTCCTTTTCTTTCATATGTAGATTCGAGCGACAATTACAAAAATATGAGCCAGAAGTGTTCATTCCATTTTGGGATTCCTCCTTTGACAATCTTTTGGAGGATCCCACTTCCAGTGCCATTTTCACATCTAGTGGCGTGGGTCCTGGAACAGGGATTATTCGGGATGGTCCGTTCAGCGACTGGAAACACGAACACGCTGGTGTCTTAATCCGCAACATTGGATCATCAGGTAGCTTATTCAGCAGGGAATTCATTGAACTCTTTCTTTCTCAGAATCGTATTGAGGACATTGCCATTGATAGAACTAAAATAGATACCAGTCTTGAGTTTCACCACGGTTCTGTCCACAACTGGGTTAGTGGAACTCTCTCTGATATCAATTATTCTCCCGCTGATCCACTTTTCTTCATGCATCATTGTTTTGTGGACGCTTTGTGGGAAAGATTTCGGGAGAACCAAATTCAACGTGGCTTTGATCCAGAATGGTATCCGTTAGTGGATGGAGGCCACGCTCCGGACGCACCAATGAGGCCATTATTGATTGGAAAAGAAGCTAATGGTGAAGACAAGTACCTGAAAAATAAGATCGGATATTCCAAAACATGGTCTTTGTTTGTGAAGTACGATGATCCACCATATAACTGTGATGTTGATTCCGATTGTCGATCAGTTCTGATGCGGTGTGAAAGGAAACTATGTCAACCTTTGACAATCGAAGAGCACGAGAGAATGAATTTTCAATATAGAGCAAAACGAGAGTTACTGGCTAATTTATCGACTCCTTATCCAGCTATCAAACGTAACTACGAACACACTCATTTGGGAAGAAATATAGATGCCACCCACCAGTTCAACTTAAAAACAAGTCCTTTTTACCACTCTTTTCAGAATTCTTTCGTGCTTAATGGTAAAGAGGATATTTCTAATTGGGTTTTTATACCAGTGATGATTTACAAAAAGAGATCGAATGGACAGAACTATGACGCCTTTCCCATTAGAAATGGAGTGCCGGATTTCTCATCTGGAGATGTATTTCAGCAAGACTTGAATATCAAAAGTAAACCGAGCAGCGAGCAGATGGGTTCCAGTAAAACAGAGAGATGCTCTCACATCGGATCTGGGATTTCTAAAGTATACGTGAAGACGTTTGGTCTGGACTATCGAGGATTTTACACTGATCATGCTCTCCTAGATGAACGATTCCCTTTGTCTTCTGCATTAAGCGCAGTAGGCGTTAAAAAGCCAGACAACAACAGAAGCAGTCACGTGTTGATTACCGCCCATGATTCGTGTGGGAAGATGTGCACAGCCTATTGTCTCAACTCTAGTACTCGTTCAATTCCTACTGAATATAAAAAGTGTTCTGGCTCTTCTCGAATAAGTACTACCAAGCCATCCATGTACAGAAGCACAGTTGGAGAGGCTTTGCTTAGTGCTTATAATATTTCAAGTATCAATCCATCAATCTCAAAAGAGAACATTGCCATAATATTTCATTGTGGCTAGCAGTTTGTATGGAATTTTATTAATTCACATTGTAGTAGTGTAATATGATTTTAGAAAACTGATATAATTTCTTGCTGGCTTTCTTACTTACACATGCACCTAAGCGTCAATATCATTATAACTTGGCACACAGGTTCTAATTGTCAGGAACCAGTATTTCTAGATATAATTTACATTTGAAGGTAGAGGGAGAGAGAAAGAGAGAGTCTGAGAATCTCATTTCATAAATTGGTGTCATACTTGTTATTTATAAAGGAGAGATTTATTAAAAGTATTGTTGATTTCGCGAAAATTCCGGTCCTACAGCCATGACTAAATTGGCGTTTCAAAAGTTTCAAAATAAGAGACTCACAGGCATTATCGGTCACCGAAGCATTAGCTACATGCGTCAGCATCATTTGTTCCAAGGCCTATGAAATCTAGAAAAATTTCCTGTACTCACCAAAAAGAGATATTAAAGTTTATTTTTTAAATGCAACGTCCCCCCCCCCCCCGAAGTCAGAAAATCTACCCTGCGAATCATCAAATTTACACGTGGTAGAGGTTTTCCTGATCTACATCACTATGCATTTAGTTTCTATAAAGAAGAATCCTTTTTGAATTGGTCAATTGTGGCAATTTTTGCCCTAAGTCCCTAGGGGTACAAGAGTCCTGAAATTTACAATTGATGTCTCCTTTGTTCCAAAATGCTTAATACGGTATTTGAAAAGAATTGAAATGGTAGTTATCAATCAGTCACTTTCTCGTCAGAAGGCAATTAGCACTTGCCTATTTGCTATGAATCACGGTGACACCTACATATTGCATAACTACTTTCGATATATGTCATGAATTATTCTACACATTTTTACACGTGTAGTATCACTTCAAATACAGGACATCTCCATGATTGAATATTGTTTAACGAGAATATTTCACTCATATGGAGACGTCACCACTGCCGGTGAATGGCTGCAAAATTTCGGCCTATGCTTGGCGCTTATGACCTTTGAGCAGGGAGGGATCTTGATCGTGCCACATCTGCTGTGACACGGGACCTCGGATTTTGCGGTCCTCTCTCTCTCTCTCTCTCTCTCTCTCTCTCTCTCTCTCGCTCTCTCTCTCTCTCTCTATATATATATATATATATATATATACCCCGGTATATAAAGCACAAAAAAATACCAACGACACCAACAACCGTGAATTGTCAAATTTTGTTCCTTCCTCAGGATGATAGAATATATATATATAGAAAAGAAAACTAAATAGGAAAGGAAACTAAACTACAAAAGCTGATAATAAACAAAGCGTCTACATATTAAAATTATTGAGTGCAATGTGTGGCAATAGAAAAGTCTAGTCCCATCGAGCGTCAGTGTTGCTGGATTATAGTGAGTGCAATGTGTGGCAATAGAAAAGTCTAGTCCCATCGAGCGTCAGTGTTGCTGGATTATAGTGCTTTATATATATATATATATATATGGATTATAGTGAGTGCAATGTGTGGCAATAGAAAAGTCTAGTCCCATCGAGCGTCAGTGTTGCTGGATTATAGTGCTTTATATATATATAAAGCACTATAATCATGACTGAAGAACATTTGTCATTCACTAAAAATCAATCGTCTGTATTACGAGATCAATACACACGTAAACATGTTACTGTACAAACAAGTTTCCTTGGACTGTGTATTCAAATTAATTATTACAATCTGTCAACATCAAACTAAATGCTTGAAATGTCTTTTTGAAATAGTTGTAGAAAAGCCCTACCACCTGAACTTTTTCGTCAGCAAAAACATGTAGGCCCAGTTCATTTGGCAAACTGCAATGCCATCACAGTGACCTAATACGAAGCTTTATACATGTAGGGAAACGATCGGCTGTATATTTCTGAGCCTTAGTAGAATAGAAATAAAGTTCTTGTTTTCGAATGTTGCAGGATAACCTCTAAGGTCGAGAAATGTTAGCGTTATCCGAGGCTTCAATATTTCAAACAAAATTTTGAGACCAAGGGGGTTATCCTGTAACATACACGAAAACGTGATCATGATTTCTTAATTTGAACAGTTCACGTAGATATATAGTAATGGGCCAAAAGTCTACACACTCTCTTAAACATGTTAAATGTAGCTTTTTCTTTATTTCATTTTATTTGTGACTCAGTTCGAAAACGACTGAAGACCTTGCTAACACAGTCCCGCAATTTCAGGAATCGATAGTTTGATAGTCAGGTTCCCTGCTAACACATTCGTAGTCATGGTCAGCTTCCTGGCAGGCGACTCGGACAGTTTGATAGGTCATTCGAATCGTTCTTTCTCGCTCCCTGAAATGTATAGACCTTTTGAATGGAAGCCGTTTTATAATAATATTAATACGATAGAGTGTCGGAGAGAGAGAGAGAGAGAGAGAGAGAGAGAGAGAGAGAGAGAGAGAGAGAGTCGATCAGATAAATTTTCAATACCTTTTTCGTTTCACAAAGAATGTAACCAGTATAATTGTCAATACCAGTAACAGACCTCCAAGGACGGCGACAACGTATACATAAGGCGTTGTTGATGACGAACTCTTTGACGGTATTATTTCTAAAATTAGAATCAAAATTGTTAAAAGTAGTGAAAATGCCATCCAAATGACCCTATTCACAGTAGACAAGTCCATTACATATTCACCTGTATAATACTGTACAATGATATCAGATTTTTGCGGTTTGAGAAGAATTGACGTTCGTTGGTTGTTAATGTTTGACGCGTTGAATGGTAGTTCCTATTCTCCTATTCTTAAATAATCCGCCATAACTGACGTTTTCATATGTGGGAAAATATTTAGATTGATATTTCATGTATGAAAGATTTTTGGTTATTTTTTCCATTTTGATACAGACCAACTGAGTTATTTCAACTTCATCAATTATTTGGCCCTGTAATTCTAAACAAAAAAATCGAAGTTCATGATTTTCGATATCCCGCAAAGAAACATTTATAAAGTGCACAATTATTAAAATTATATGACTACCATTTTGTATCATGGTAGTTTGTGTATATTTTGTCGCTAAAACATTGTACCTATTCTGTAATCTGCTCACACAAACTAGTAAAAATATCATATTTTTACAAACTTTCATTTAAAGCACAACCTACAATCAAACTATATATCTTTAATAATATGTTAACAAGAAAGATGAAGATAACGAAGAGTGATCAATCTCATAACAACTGAATTAGATATATTCATCTTGTATTTGGTATAGTAGAAGATGTAAAAAAAAAAAAAAAAAAAAAAAAGAAGAAAGAAAGCTAGCAGTAAACCTAACCTAAAGCTACAAATCTATTTAAACCACAACTTCAATAAAATGGAAGGCTGAAAAATTCATATCTTGTGATTAGTGATCTAAATTTTTTGGTGACCGGGTTTTTCAACAGTCTGCTGGAAATCCCATGGCCATGAATTGTACTTTATTACCTGACCTGTTTTTTTTGTTTTTGTTTTTTTTTGTATTCTTATGAGGCAGATTTTATTATAAAGCTTTTACATGGGAAGAAAAATGTCTTGTTGTAGCCTTTAACTCGACATTTAAATATAAATATATCGACTACGTTTATCCTATTAAAAATAATCATTTTCACATTCATATGTCGATTTGATATATTCCGGTGAACTCAAAATAAAAGACGCCACTTCCATATCTTCACATTTGGATATTTTATTAAAAATACATGTTAACGGGAAACGAACAACTCAAATTTATGACATACGAGATAACTTTAGCTTGTCCAATCCCGAATTTCTGATCGCATTTGAGATAATTTCTAGTCGACAAGTGTCGTTAAATTTCAAAACGGAACTTAAAGTGCATTCTTTATTTTGTTTGTTACTATTTAAATATGAAAACAAAGAACATTTAAATATCATGACCAAAAATGTATGTTCTTAAAAGTAGTCCTTTAAAAGTATATTTCAAGAAACCGCATAAGTGCCCACTTTTGCAGTAAATCTTCATTCATTACTTACGATCAGCACAGTTTGTTCCAGAAAACCCCTTTACACAGCCCCGGAGACACCCACCAGCGATATCACACGCTGATTCCAGACATGTCCCACTACAATTCATATCACAATGGATTCCGTATCGCCCCTTCGTGCATTCTGTACAGCTTCCAAACATTTGATCACATTTCTCACAGCTATCCGATGGACAGGGGATGTCACAATAGTCACCATAAAATGAACCGTTACATCCATTCCAACATTTTCCATTGTTTCCACATCCATCAGCACATTTTGAATTACACTGACAAGAGCTACCTGACCAGCCCTTCCTACAGGAAGTACATGAATCTGCCGAGTCACAGGTCAGGCATTTAGAAGAACAACCGTACTGACAGTAAAATCCATAAAATCCAGGCTTACATGCTTCACAAGATGGACCTGAAGTACAGTTGTAACAGTTTTCATAACAATTACCAGTACAATATCTTCCGTAATATCCTGGTAAACATCGTGTACAGTTGTTACCATTGTAACAATACACACAATTCTTTCTACAATCCGTGGTACATCCAATGCCATACTTCCTGTTATTACATCCAAATAAACAGCGGCCATCAATTTCACATAAATCATCAATGCAATTCACGTTACATTTACTATCACACAGATTTCCAGTAAACGTTTGTTTGCATCGGGTACATCTCGACTCACTGTCACACGATAAACAGTTCGATGGACAGCTCTGACACTTCCTGTCACTGTCTAGGTAGTGTCCTTCGTCACATTTTTCACACACAATTTCAGACATAGACAGTGTACATTGTGAACAGTTTTCTAGACAATTTTTATCGCATTTCGCACCTATCCATCCATTGATACAGCCACTTAGACATTCCCCATTCCTTTTACAGATGTCAGCAGAGACACAATTCTTACTACAGGACTCTGTACAATTTCCACCATATTTTCCAGCAACGCACTCATGACACTTACCGTTGACTCTATCGCAAGACTTTTTCCCGCCACACGTTTCTGGACAAACTAGTTCACATTGTTGACCATAGCTTCCGTCTACACAAGAAATACATGGATCGTTTGTATCACAAGTTGCACATCGACTGTCACAAGGTTGTTGACAATCCGGGCCTTTGTATCCGTCTTTACATCCCGCAGAACAGAGTCCAGATTTTTTATCACATTCATTATTCCTGCAACCTTCTGGACAGGGCTTATTACAACTCGGTCCATAGAAACCACTCCAACATTGTTGACATCCATTGACATTGTTACAAGAATATGTATCACAATTCACACATTTCAAACTACAGTTTTCCCCATAAGTACCTATTGTGCATTTATTACAGTCAGCCCCGTTGTAGCCATCACGACAATCTGTACACCCTTTATATCTGTCACAGGAACCATTTACACAATCAGAGGGACACTCTACGTCACACCTGTCTCCATACCAACCACTCTTGCAGCCTTTTATGCAAACTCCCGTGAATCCGTCACATTGATTGTCCAAACACTTTACGCACGTCTTATCACACCAGTACCCGTATGTACCTACGCTGCATTGTATAGAACAACCATACATGTATTGATTTGTAAAGTTAGACAAAAATTTAAAACAAAATCAAATGAATTCAACAAATTAAAATCCAATATCCCCTCTAGTATAAGTTTATTGTTTGAGAAATTCAGTAGCTGGAAGTCATGTATTCATTTGTAAAGCTAGATAAAAATTTAAAACGAAATCAAATGATTTCAACAAATTATATCACTTATAATTAAAATCCAATATCCCCCTGGTATAAGTTTAGCTTTTAAGAAATAGTTGGATTTCAATAAGTCGTTTTTATTCAAAATACGACATTTTAACATCAGACTGAACCGGACCTACAGTGTATAAGGGAAAACCTTGGGGGGGGGGGGGATAAATCTTCACTTAAAAGTATGTCGCCAAATTTCCATGGAATAACTTGACAACCCCTCTGTATGTTTCTCTAAGCATGTCCAGATTATCATAATTAGTCTGTTGGATGGTTTTATAAAGGTGAGAATAATATAGAATACTTACGGAACACTTTGATATCAATCACGGTCAAACTTCCTCCATTTGTTTTTCTCTCTAGTAGAACTTGATCACCGGTAATTACTTGGTTATTTTTACATGTAATGTTCCATTTCAATCGCTGGTTTTTATTACTCCATGTTTCGGTACAGAAAGATTTTTGATTTAAATTCTCATTTGACGAATTCGTCACATATACTATAAAGTCATGTCCAATTCCTATAAAAGAATACACAAATTACACATTACGCAATATTTGATTTAAGCAAACGGACCTTTGCCCATCCTTCCGTCTAACTGTCCAGTATCCATTACTTTGCGCTATATTAACGTTATATTTCGAACGCTCTAACCTCTAGGCCACCGCGGCGGTTATATATTGTGTATTAGTAATTAGTTATAATAAAATGTCTACATGTATGTCAACCGCTTATCATTTTATTTTCTTATACTTTACAATGTAACTTACTTCGCTCCATCAAAAAAGGATATCTATCAGTTTAGACAGGATCTGAAATTTTATACCGAAACCTTTCTATTTAAATCAAAGTTTAAGTGAAATCTAATAAGGAAAGGAATAGGGTTCGCCGTCCTGACATTACGGCATTGAATAAAGCAGGTCAAAATATGTGTTATAAAGCTGAATTTATCATAACGCTATTTCAAAGAATGACATGAAGCTACATGTACCACAGTACTAGTATGTTAATCAGTATTCATATAGCTACATTATTTAATCACCCGATTTTGGATCAGTGAAAGTCACGAGTCCGTCGGATATAACCTTGATTAAAAACAGGACCCGTGTCACTGTAGATGTTGGCATAATAAAGATCACTCACTGCCCCGGTCGTAAGCGGCATGCACATGAAAGGTGAAGATAACGAACAGTGATTAATCTCATAACTCCTATAAGCAATACAAAATAGATAGTTGGGCAAATACGGACCCCTGAACACACCAGAGGTGGGATCAGGTGCCTAGGAGGAGTATGCACCCCCTGTCGAAGAGTCCCACCCGCCGTGAGCCCTATATCTTGATAAGGAAACGGAGTTATCCGTAGTCACAATCAGTGTGCCAAGAACGGCCTGACAATCGGTAAGAAACACGTCAGACAGCATTTGACCCAACTCAACTGTATGGCAAACGGGATTATTTCAGCTTCTACATCGTCAACTTCCCATATTTATGTAGCAATATTCCGTTATCACCAGTATATATATATAGGATATAGGGCTCACGGCGGGTGGGACCGGTCGACAGGGGATGCTTACTCCTCCTAGGCACCTGATCCCACCTCTAGTGTGTCCAGGGGTCCGTGTTTGCTCAACTATCTATTTTATATTGCTTGTAGGAGTGATGAGATTGATCACTGTTCGTTATCTTCACCTTTAATCTAATGCTTTTCTCACTTCTGGTTTACTAAACACAGAAGGATAGATGGCACGTACTTTTGTTTTAATACGTCTAATGCGGGATTTTAATATTCCTCTTATGCTTTTAACCCATTCTGACAATGAATCAAGTTCTTTTTCATATTTAGTCCACAAGTCATCATCTATTGCTGGAGTGACAAATTCTCGAACGAGACAAAGACTCTTTATTACTATAAATGTGTGATGACCTTGGCCAAAAAGTTCGTCCTTAAGTTGCTCGAGAATGAACCCTCAACGAAGGTCCATTTGCCACGACAATGAGTACTATAATTCTTTTCAGTTAAAACTAAACAAAAAAAGGCTAAACTTTGCAATGCAATAATATTAGAATAGTAAATGTGCATATCTATGTTATACAAAAGTGCTAAGAAACTGGTCATTGACCAAAATTATTTTGAGAAGGTACCCGGTATCTTGCATTAAATGTATATTAAAAGTATTTTTAAAACCCAGAAATATTAGAAAAGCTGATATTTGACTCAAAGAAAACAAGGTCAATGAAATGAGTTAAATTCTAATTTTGGTGGATTGCCAATATTTACCAAAAAACTTTGAATGACAAGATTCATTTGACATAATTTGTAATGATTTTTGTTTTAGAGATATCAATGGATTGAAGTCTAGTCAGAATCCTTGCTAATCCCCCTCATATCACGGGATGATGACACTACGCACTTCCTTTCAGTCTTAATAGAAAATTGTCGTAAAAACGTTTTGAATTTTTGTCTTAGCGAAACTTTGATAAGCAAGGGAAAAAGAAATAAATACGCAGTGGAGTACGTATCAATTGAACAAGTGAAGACAACGAACAATTTTCATTATATTTGGCACTGAACAAATTAAATTCAAGAGAGTCAACTTATAAGTGTGTTGAATGAATGACTGTTCTAGAAGACATAATGACGTGAAACAATACAATTTATTTGTTCTGAGATTTATCACTGTTCGTTATATTCACTTGTTCATACATCATTTCCTTACCTGCAGGAAGTGTTATGAACATGTGTTTTACTCTTTCGATTTTATCAAAATTCACTATTATCCAAGGATTCTCCTCATATTGAGTCCTAGAATATGTTGAGCTATCGTCATCTACTGCATTGCTTGAGTCCCTATCTGTTGAAATTTGGGTGGTTCTTTGATTATAAGCTATATTCTCTGAAAAGAGGAGTAATAAAGTTAACATCAAGTATACTCATGATAAAATGTCAAAATGTAATTTTCAAAGTCACTTAAATCTAAATCTGTAATTGCAATTTTTGTGTTTGTTTCAGTAAAAATTCTTCTCTTTCACATACTTCTCTGACATAGATTGTCAGTTAAGCCACTCCAGCCTTCTCTGCTGCACGAGGTACAATAAGATCCAAAGCATGTTGAACAACAATCGCAGTGACATTCACAAAGTTTGTTGTCATAACACTGTGCTATAATATATAATAATGAGAATAGTAATAATAATCCGTGTGTAACTATTAGCAGCAGTACGTTAATTACATGTAATGAATTTATCATTGATTATTGGGTAAGTGTGTATGTAGTGTCTTACATATTATATTATGTAGGATTTTTCCATTTACACAGAGGTATCACTTTAATATTGATGGGTAAATTTATACAGGTTAATGACGAGATACGTGTACTTACAATAAGAAGTTTCCAAAGTAAGATAGAATATAAGACACTTATATATCCATCGTCTGTACATTTTGGATGATAACCAAGAAGTCAGTATTATATCTCACAAAAAGTTCACTTTTCTTCCTTCCTTGTTGGAGAGCATTCACGTGTACGGGATGTACAATGATCTCTTGACTCCTCTTATACAAACTCACACTAGAACGTTGTCTATGTACAAATAACTTTTGCCTCTGATATGCACGTGTGCTAGACTGAGGAGTGTTTTCCTCGACACAGTACATATTCAGACTACAGGTCACGTCACTAAAAGTTCATCAATGTATTGTGATATTTTAATGATAGATCAGTTATAATATGTCCATGTGATTTAATGATAAAGAGTACTACATGTGTATTCTATTCAGTAGCGATTTCGACTTTGGTGTAGTCTTAGCGGGTTACCACACAGCATTCCTCCACCCCAACAAAACAACGATATTACTAATATAAAAATAGGATCTTTATCTAACGACCCAATATGTAGACTGCGCACAGGGTAGGAAATCTAATGGTCACAACGTCACCGACAAACAAGCAGAATAAAACTAAAACAAGGAAAGCAAGCATTCGTTATTTAAAAAATCAAATTATCTGAACGAGAAGTTAAAAGTTCTTACACACATGACACAGCACAATAAAATTCAAGTCATTCTCATGATGCTGTAGATAGCTGCGCTATCGTTTTTTATGGAGCGAGACCTTCATTATTTTGAAGATCTGCATAAATTTGTGTACGTACTATGGTTTGAACATATTTTATTGCAATTGAAGGGAATCGAGCACAATTTCTTAAAACTAAAACACTCACTCGCATGTAATATTATTCTATTATTATTATACATTTATGTAGCGCTTTATCTAATTAAGACAATTACCATAAAGCGTTTTACATGTAAAACAGTAAAAACAAACTAAAACAAAGAACACTAAATACAGAGAAAAGGGCATGAAATAATACTGAAAGTGAGGGGTTTTACATGTATATACATGTATATATAACAATCTATTTTGGTATGAATGGTAAAACTGTCATTGTAAATATACATTCTGTACATATAATCTAGTGCATGTTGATTGCTTAAAGAAAACCAAAGTAATAACACATATACTAATTTATTAAAAATAAAATTACTTAAACAAGGAGTTAAAAGTTCTTACACAGCAGAAATAAAACACAAGTCAGCGAATTGTTCATCAGTATGTGTATGATCCCTTCTCTTCTAGGAAGGATGCAACGTTCACGTGACTAGTGAGTGAGTAGTGTTAGGAACAGTCATCAATATAATGCTAAATACGTTTATAACGACGGCGGTACCTCAACTCGGAGGTCACCGCAAACCGGAGAATTTAAACACAGTAAAAGATACAGTCTTGTGTATATCCTGAAGGAGAAAGGTGTTGCCTCCCTATAACAGATATACTCAATGGTGCCTTGTTTCGTTTGGTTGTATATTATTTAAGTCCCTATCGAGAATCTTTCACTCACATGAAAACGTCACCATTGTTGGTGAAGGGCTGCAAAATCTAGGCCTTTGAGCAGGAAGGGGTCTTTATCGGGCCACACCTACTGAGACACGGGTCATCGGTTTTTGCGGCCTCTTCCGAAGAACCGCCCCATTTAGCGGCCTCTTACGACAAGCAAGGGGGTACTGAGAACCTATTTTAAACCGGATCATCACGGGACTTGGATATTGGTTAAGAAAACAATATTGTCAATTTCAGGTAGATGATCCCATCCCTTCTAAATAGTTGTTTAGTTTTGGAATCAAAATGATTATGTGATATGGATCCCCCATCACCCCATCCTTCATGACATTGTAGATAGCTGTCATATTGATTTTTTCTAGAGAGCGAGACTCGTTATTTCAAAGATCTGTATGAGGTTGTCAACGGTATAGTAGATTTGATTGTACTGTATATATGTTTTTACACTTTGTTCTCTTTCTTACATTTGTTTGTTTTTATGTCAGGGAAGATCATTACGTAACTTTCATTGATACCTATGTATGAAATATTTCTTGGTGATCTCCCTTTTCACATTGTCATTTCAATAAATGATAATTCACACAACTAATTTTTCTGGAAGGAGCAAACCAGTTCCAGTTGATGAACATTCAATTTGTATTTATAAATAGTATTGCCTTTGGTGACCCCAGTCTCTCCTACTCAGAATAAAGAATAAAATACTGTGGAAAAACTGCTCTAAATAAACAACTACATCTTTTATGAAATTATGTACATGTATATATGAAGTGTATTTATGTTATGCTCTGAATCCCAAGGTCTTTTTATTTTTGTCTATCATTGAACCCCATTCCGATTCTTTTTACCCACCTCCAAACTTTTCTATAATATATTACCACCTTACGGTACATGTAAAATTATCATGCTGTCATCATTGTTCTTCTTTTGTGAACCGCCTTATTGGTAGGCCTTTCTGTTTGCGAGTTTATATTTGTACGTACTGTTATACAACGACAGTGCATTCTTTGCATCATTTCTGGTGACATTCATACATCATTTTGTGATCTTTAAATGTTGTACATATCTTAAATACGTCTGAGAGACAAGTTTAAAATGTAAATCAAGGGGGAATAAGATTTTAACGATGGTGTTTATCCCTAGTCATCTCTCGATTTCTGTTCGTTGATTTCACGTCTACATCGGAAATGTCCTATTTCAATCGCATGCGGCGTTTTGCTAGATGTGTATGCAAGGTGAAGATAACGAACAGTGACCAATCTCACAACTCCTATAAGCAATACAAAATAGATAGTTGGGCAAACACGGGCCCCTGGACACACCAGAGGTGGGGTCAGGTGCCTAGGAGGAGTAAGCATCCCCTGTTGACCTGTCACACCCGCCGCGAGCCCTATATCCTGATCAGGTAAACGGAGTTATCCGCAGTCAAAATCAATGTGCCAAGAACGGCTTAACAATCGGTATGAAACACGTCAGACAGCATTTGACCCAATACGAGGTTGTATTGACGAACTAGATTGTTATAACATACATACATATTGTTGTAGTGTTTCAAAAGGTACTGAATTTACTAATAGAGGACAATACAAATAGTTTTCACGACTTTATTGTGCGACGCTCGTCGATTGCTTTTAGAGACGACGGTTTGTCGTTAATTTTAACGAAAACCGCACAGTATGTCCCAATATCATTTTATCGTAATATAGAAACTACTGAGAATTATAACATGAATAAAGGCCCATCAAAAAGGACATTTCCTCTACTTTTAGAGACTGTGTTTACTTTTCCCTATTTCTATATATAAGTATAGGTAAAATGCCGATCTGTTTAAACATTGAGAAAAAAATCGTAAGAAAACGTACATGTGCAAAAATTGCTATTTTCATATAACTTGCAAGGCATTAAAAATAATTTTTATATCTTCTGAAAGCAGGTAATATATGCTTTTCAAAAATATAAAAAAAATATTGCATTCATAAGGGAAATAAAAGAAATCATATCGAGCTTATACACTTATATAAACTTAGCCGAGCTGACTTTTGATGTAACTCTCACTTTTATAACAACAACACATAGTGAGAATGAGACAGTTTTACAACCCAAGACCCTGTACAATCTGGACTGAGCATACATGTAACTCAAGCTGCAGTGAGCTGTATTATAATAGGTTAAAGAAGGCTGGGAATTAACTGGTTTCCATCACTGACAGAACAACTCTACATGCTTTCTAAAAATTCTTGATTTTATTGATTAATTATTGTTTAACGTCCCTTTCGAGAGTTTTTCACTCATATGGAGACGTCACCATTGCCGGTGAAGGCCTGCAAAACTTAGACCTATGCTCGACGCTTACGGCATTTGAGCAGGAAGGGATCGTTATCATGCCACATCTGTTATGACACGGGTCCTCGGTTTTTGTGGTCTCATCCGAAGGACCACCCCATTTAGTCGCCTCTTACGACAAGCAAGGTGTACTGAGGACCTATGCTAACCCGGATCCTCACGGGAATAACAATCTATGAATTACTAAATGTTTTATGAATCTATATCTCTTTGAACCCTGTCCTGAAGGATCCTCGAGTTTGTAAACACCCAAGAACTCGGGCCAAGAAGCCTGTATAGATCTTTAACACATTTAACAATTTGCTTTTGAGTTTGTGTTTTAATTTGATGTTCAGTAATAACATCATGAATCCGTCCTACTAAACAGAACGCTATATTTTTCCCATTTAATGCAATTAAACAATCTTGGTAAATATTCTTACTTTAGTTTAATGAAAGGTGAAGATAACGAATAGTTATCAATCGCATAACTTCTATAATGAATACAAAATAGAGAGTTGGGCAAACACGGACCCCTGAATATGTCAGTAGTAGGATCAGGTGTCTTTGAGGAGTAAGCGTCCCCTGTCAACCGGTCACACCCGCCGGTAGCCCCATGTATTGATCAGGTAAACGGAATAATCGGTAGTCAAAATCAGTGTGTCAAGAACGGCCTAACAATCGGCATGAAACACGTCAGACAGCATTTGACCCAATGATTGATTGTTTTGGCAAATTAGATCATTATAACTGCCACATAATTTGTGAAATGCTGACTGTAAACGAAACCCCTGTAACACCAACTTGTGTGTCACTAACCTGCCTCGATTTAAAAACTGATCATAAAATCCTATTGATTGATTGTATATTGTTCAAGGTTCCCCTCGAGAATGTTTCACTCATCTGGAGACGTGATCAGACGTCAAGCTCTTGTGTATCGAATCAGTTTAAACACCATATGCATGCGATAATGGAATATTGTTACATAAATATGGAAAATTGACGGAAAATCATCCCGTTTGTCATCAAGATGATTTATCAGTTTGCCGTTAATGTTTATTTTAAATAAAATATTTAAGTACGCAGCAGATGTGGAGGATTCTGTGGTTTCTCTTATTTCGAGTTCACAGGGATATATCGAATCGATATATGAATGAAAATGACTATTGTTAATAAATGAAACGTTGTCGATATATCTAAATGTCATGTTGAAGGCCACAACAACCTTTTTCCCATTTATATACAAATGATTAATTTTTAATGCCTTTTATATTAAGTTCAAACTACATGTAGATTACTGCAGAGAAATATGCAATGCGAAAGGAGATATAGGCGGATTCGAACCATGGCAAACATAATCACAACATGTACTGCCAGCTGTGCAGCTGACTGAGCTTATTCTAAGCACATTTAATGCCCATGTAAATATAAACTATGTTTAAAAAAACAATTCCCTAGTTTTTTTTTTTGTCGGGTTTTCGTGAAGGTTGCCCCTAAAATACTATTGTGAATTGTTCTTAAAGGATACATCGCATGTTTTTAAACTTTTTAATTTTTTCAGCAAAATTAATTCATTTCATGCCTAAAACTACTTTACATGTGTTTTAAATGAAGGAGTTTGCGTAGTTTTCGAGTTTGAAAGCGATGAAATTCAAATCTTGCGATATGCATATTTTCTTCGATATTTTACGCGCCATTATCTGTGACGTCATATGCGACCTCGAGCGAGATGATTTGAAAACAGTTGTTAGCCATTTCATAAACAGATTAAATTTAATTGACAAACAAACAATTATCACATTAACGGCTTGTAAATAACACTGCATTAGCGTGTTTTGTGCCGTTTAAGAGTGTACTTGCTGTCAGCTGAGAGGATTTGGAGTGGGTTTTTTCAATTTCCGAAGGAAGGTATGAGGGACAAGACGTGAATATTTTTTGTCGGCACAACGACTTTGCCTTAAAAAAACCCAGTAGAATTTGTCCCTGTACTTTTTTAAACAAGCACTTGGACAAAGACGTAGATAAACTGCGAGAAAATGGTTCTATCGAAGCTACCCACTGTTACAAATAGGCCTCAAATTCAATACACACTCGCACCAACAGATCTTCACCTTGTAACAACATATAGGCAGAACTTCGCTAGCAGTGTCTACCAACTGGTAGTTTGAAAAAAGAAATTTAAAGATAAAAGATAATTGAACTTTCAATTATAAATGATAAAATATGATATTTCCCAACTATGAATTGAATTATAATGATTTCATTTTTTTTAAGGAACGCGAACGTGTTTACAACAACAGCACGCCGCGCTCCCACTTCCTAAGTAACAACGTGTAGATAACAAAAAATAATGATTAATAAAATTGCTTGAATAAAATAATTTAAAAGTATTGTGATTTTCACAATGAGTTTGATCATTTTTATTATTATTAATTTTTTTGAAATGCACCCGTGACAGTAGGCTTAGTTAGGTCTATCTAACTTCTCCAAAAATAAATTTAATAATAATTGCACTGTTTATTTTAGAAAAGCAACAACGCTAATTACAGTTGTTTACAGAAATGGCATTACCAAATAATAGTGTTTAGACAATGATCCCATGTAAACATTATTTACTCGCAAATTTATGCAGATTTCATACTCGCTTTCCTCGCTACATTTGGTTGTTTATTTGTATGCACTGGTGGCTAAAAGATATAAGGCTCGGGAAATTTGTCAACATCGAAATAAATGTTACCCATGGTAAATAAATTAGGCCCTTAAAACCCAGGTTTTAAAAAATATCTAACACTACTTTTACAACAAGTTGATCGACGAAGGTCGCATATGACGTCACTGTACCACGTGACTACCTATCTAGTTAACTAGAAATTAGGGGAATTACTATATCATACTCAGCATTTAAGAAAAGAGAAAAAGACATCAAAGAAAAGAAACTTTTAGATGAAATTGAAATTTTAGAGTCTGACTCTCCTATTGATTTTAATATTCTAGATGAGAAGAGAGCAGCTCTTGAAAACATTAGAAAAGAAAAGCTACAAGGTCACATGATAAGGTCTCGTGCACGTTGGATAGAGGAAGGGGAAAAACCTTCAAAATACTTTTGTAATTTAGAATCCCGAAATTATTTAAATAAAACTATCAAAAAAATTCAGTTCGATACTGGTACAATTTACAAACAGTCAGATATATTAGAAGGTGTCAAGAAATATTATGAAGCCGTATACGTATATACTAATAATGATTTTAATTTAATTAATGTCGACCTGGAAAGCATCATCTCAGATTACAATTCTCCTAAGTTAGATACACATGCAACCAAAAAACTGGAGGATGATATTGAAGAAGCAGAAGTTCTTAAAGTATTAAAAAATATGAAAAACAACAAATCCCCTGGTACCGATGGTTATACAACTGAATTCTTTAATTTTTTTTGGAATGACATTAAATATTATGTCGTTAGAGCTATTAATTGTATATATCATAAGAGGGAACTTCCTATTTCGCAAAGACTAGGAATCATTTCATTCTTACCTAAAGGGGATAAACCAAGACAGTTTTTAAAAAACTGGCGACCAATTACACTTTTAAACGTATTATACAAAATTATATCTGGTTGTCTCAGCTTTAGAATTAAACAAGTTTTGGATTATATAATATCCGATACACAGTCTGGTTTTTTAAAAGGTAGATATATAGGGGAGAATACTCGATTTATCTATGATATTATGTCATACACTGAAAGAAATAATATCCCAGGCCTTCTAGTTCTCATTGATTTCGAAAAGGCCTTCGACTCAATGTCATGGTCATTCATATATAAAGTTTTAAAGTATTTTGGTTTTGGGGGAAACTTTATTCAATGGATAAAAATCTTAAACACAAATTTCAGAGCCTCAGTTTTACAGAGTGGCTTTTTATCTGAACAGTTTGATATACAAAGGGGATGTAGGCAGGGTGATCCCATTGCACCTTATTTATTCACCCTATGTGCAGAAATTCTTGCAATATTAATTAAACAAAACAAAAGTATAAAAGGCATATGTATAGAAAACACAAAACACAAAATATCGCAATATGCAGATGATTCTTCACTAGCCCTTGTCGGTTCACCTGAATCGCTTTTTGCAGCTCTAGATACGATAGAATTTTGTTCCCAGTTTTTCTGGTCTAAGGATTAATTCTTCTAAAACAAAAATTGTATGGATTGGTTCAAAGAAATTTTCAGATCAAGTTTTTCACCATACAAGATTAAAATTAGATTGGGGATCAACAACTTTTAATTTATTGGGTATTAATTTTTCAGTTGACCTTACAGAAATTGAAGATATAAATTTCGGAATTCAAATACCAAAAATCGTTGCTCTTATTGAACAGTGGAAAAGAAGGATTCTTACTCCCATTGGGTGGGCTACTGTCATTAAAACCTTGCTTATTCCAAAATTGAATCAGTTGTTTATATCACTTCCTACTCCAAAGAAAGAAACAATTTCTTATCTCTACAAAATTATTTTTGAATTCCTATGGAAATCTAGTGTAGATAAAGTTAAGAGGTCTGTGATAACACAAGACTATTTATCGGGTGGTATCAAGATGGTTGATATAAGTAACTTTATTACATCATTGAAATGCTCTTGGATTAAAAGGCTTACTAGGTCCAACTGTCAGAAACCATGGATGAATAATTTTTTTGCCATGTATGGAAATGATATTTTAA
The DNA here is from genome assembly GCF_947568905.1 of Ostrea edulis. NCBI lineage: Eukaryota > Metazoa > Mollusca > Bivalvia > Ostreida > Ostreidae > Ostrea > Ostrea edulis. The sequence goes on from NC_079167.1 coordinate 60,301,902, forward strand.
AGAAATTATATGACTTTGGAGATAGTTTTATTGTGGAACAATTATGTGTTAAAAGCAATGTTTTTTGGAAGGATGTTTTTAATGCTTGTTTTTTTTTTTTATTTGAAGACTAGTCAAAATCTTCCAAATATTAAAAATAATTTTCATGATATTCCAGTGTGGTACAATTCTAATATTAGAATTGCGGGAAAACCTGTGTTTTATGAGAAATGGTATGAAAAGGGGATTAAAGCTGTTCAAGATTTTTTTGATACTGATTGTAACTTCCATACCATAGAAAAATTTCAGTGTTTATACAATCTTTAAGAAGTATGTGTAATGAAATACAATAGCATTATTACTGCTATTTCAAAATATTTAAAATGTCTGTTAATTGATAGACACTCAACCAAACAAAATGTTAATCCATGTATGCCTATATTTTTTGAACCAGTTTCATTACATGCAAGGTGAAGATAACGAACAGTGATCAAAATCTCATAACTCCTACAAGCAATACAAAATAGATAGTTGGGCAAACACGGACCCCTGGACACACCAGAGGTGGGATCAGGTGCCCAGGAGGAGTAAGCATCCCCTGTTGACCGGTCACACCCGCCGTGAGCCCCATATCCTGATCAGGTAAACGAAGTTATCCGCAGTCAAATCAGTGTGCCAAGAACGGCTTAACAATCGGTATGAAACACGTCAGACAGCATTTGACCCATTGCGAGGTTGTATTGACGAACTAGATCGTTATAACGACCATAGAATTTGCGAAATGCTGACTTCAATCGAGACTGTTGAAATCCCTGTACCATCAACTTGTTTGTCAGTAGCTTACCTCGATTTAAAAACTGACTATACCCAGAACAAGCTCTTGCATATCGAATCAGTTGAGATATATAAACACCATATGCAGATGATAATGGAATATTGCTACATAAATGTGGGAAGTTGACGATGGAGAAGTTGAAATCATCCCGTTTGTCATACAGTTGAGTTGTCAGTTTGCCGTTAATGTCTACTTTCAATAAAATATCTAAGTATGAAGCAGAAGTGGACGACTCTGTGGTGTCCTTTATTTCGAGCTCACAGGGATATATCAAATCGACATATGACTTAAAGCTATCATTGTTAATAGACAAAACGTCATCGATATATCTAAAAGTCGAATTGAAGGTCACAGGGAGAGATTTTTTCTTCTCACGTAAAAGTTTTTGAATAAATTCTGCTTCATATGAATATAAAAACAGGTCAGCTAACAAAGGAACACAATTCGTGCCCATTGGAATTCCAACAGACTGTTGGAAGACCTGATCACCAAAGACTACGAAGATATTGTTAATGAGGAACTCTAGCATATTTTTTATTTCAACTTCAGAGTACTTGTGCGTGGAATCAGAGTGGTGTTTAACAAAGTAAGTTTTTGAATGACTGATCACTAGATATGAATATTTCCGTTTTCCGTTTTTGTTGAAGAAGCAACTGTCTATGATGTCAAAAAGTCTAGTCTTTAATTTATCGTGAGGAATGGTCGTGTATAGTGTTGAAAAGTCATAGGTTTTAATGCTATTGATTTGGGAAAAATTCTGTGATTTCAAGTTTACTAAAATTTAGAATCCACATTTGATTAACACCACTTCTGGCATATGTAGTCGCACAGTAAGTTTGAAGTTTCTCCTTCACAGCTGTTAACATTTTCGTGAGGAGCAAAGATAGGGGCTTGGTAGAGCACTTACTGGATCCAGCAATGTATCTTTGTAAGGGTTTTTATGTAGTTTAGGAATGCAGTATAGGTACGGTAACTCATATTCATTCGACCCCTTGACTGGAATATTAAATGTGTCTAAAACTGAAGCATGGTTTTGAAGAAATTCGTCTTTTGAAAGGGCAGTTGGAGTATAAGTATGATTACCAAAAGTGGAATTAATGCCAAGTTCGTTTAAAATACAGTTGTAATAATGAGCCTTACAAACAAAGACAATGTTGTTACTAGCTTTGTCAGCTGGAACCAAAACATATTCCTCATGTAACCTATCTAATTCTTTTATCACTTCTGGTTTACTAAACACAGAAGGATAGATGGTATGTACTTTTGTTTTCATGTGTCTAATGCGGGATTTTAATATCCCTCTTATGCTTTTAACCCATTCTGACAATGTATCAAGTTCTTCTTTTTCATATTTAGCCCATCGTCTGGCATAATCTTCGACAGAACTCATAATAGAGATGAAGTTCTGTCGCCAATTAAAAGACCGAGGTTCTCTGTATTTAGGACCTTTAAGAATAAGTGATTTGAGGTCCTCATTTTCAACTATATCAACATCACCAGTAATGACATGTCCAGCTGGACTGTAGTTGAAAGAAGATGAAGAACAAGAACATGTTGGTGGATAACGTATAAGATGGTCTATATCTATGCACTGCAAAGTTTGTTTATAATTAAAAAGTTTGGATGCAATAGTAGAAGTATAGCTGTAGGAAATACAGGGTGTAGACTTGAACTTGAAATAAGTTGGAATACACGAAAGATGTTCTATCTTCATATGGAGTAGATGATATTTCAGTGCAAGATGTGTTTAAAATTTGTTTCAAAACATCTCGTGATTCTTCTCTTCAGTGGCTACAGTTTAGAATTTTACATAGAATTCTTCCTGTTGGTTATTATTTGAAAAACATTAGTGTTAAAACAAATGATCTCTGTAGATTTTGTACAAGTAATATTGAAACAATAACACATATTTTTACTTCTTGTAATAAGACCCAAACATTGTGGAGTGAGTTAAGTCTTCATATATATAGAAAAAATGTCAGAAAGAATTGGTTTTAATGTGTCAAATATAATATTTGGTGAAATTCCACTGTCTTTAAATAATAAAGCTATAAACTTTATAATTCTATATGTTAAACAATACATATTTATCTGTTTAATGCAGAATAAAGAACCAAATCTTGTTGGATTACTATGTCACTTAAAGTTTAGATATCATGTAGAGAAATATGCTGCAATTCAAAAATTTAAAAATCTCAAAGTAATCGCATATTCCCAGACCCATGAAAAACGTGCAACATGCAGAAATCTGACAAAATCAAGTGACAAACGGCGTGCACACAAAACATGTGCTAGTCACGTTATCATAATAGCGTGACAGTTTTAAAAATTACACAATGATAAATTCTAATTGGCTGTTTCATAATGATTAGTTACAGGGTGTATGATAATTCTTTTTAAAACGATTTTACGCTTTTAAATAGGTAAACAACGCGGCGAATGCATTGACTTAAACCAAATGAGTTGAAAACCTTTTAATGGTCTGTAGTATGTGCCCCTTCTCATAAAAAATGAAAAGTTTGGTACTATTATCAATTAAATGATGCATGTGTATAACCCTTTCTATTCTTCACCACGTTGGAGGGGGGGGGGTATTGTTGTATGTTTGTGTTGTTTGACAAACATTTTTTGTTTTCTTTATTGTTTTGATGGTAGCATTTTATGACTACTAAGTTGCTGAATGAAAGGTGAAGATAACGAACAGTGATCAATCTCATAACTCCTACAAGCAATACAAAATAGATAGTTGGGCAAACACGGACCCCTGGGCACACCGGAGGTGGTATCAGGTGCCTAGGAGGAGTAAGCACCCCCTGTCGACCAGTCACACCCGAGTGAATTCTCAAAATATGCACGGAGAGTCAGTACAGTAAAAACAGCGGTGTGTCTTACAGATGTCAACTGCATAGTCATTGTAACATTGACTAAAGTTTAAGCTAGGGGATTGATTTGCGAAACTTTTTTGTTGGATGGTATCTTCTTACAACCACTGTGGTGCTTATTTGGGGGTTTTCTGTCGTGTTACAATGTACTATATGGTTCAAGCCCAGTATTCCGACGGTCGGATATTCCGACGGTCCGATAGTCCGACATGTTGACTATCACCAAAAATTTTAATTAATAGAGTTAAAATTTATTCATGTCAGGCATTATTTTATGGAAATTACCAGAAACCGCCAAAATCGACACGGCCTGATTATAAATCAGACAATCAATTTCTGACCAAAATCATTCAAGTGTGAACCTACGGCGGCGTAGAAAGGCCATATATAAATATATTATTCGTTCGGACGAATTACCTATTTGTTCGGACATATTAGTAATTCGTTCGGAAGAATTAGCTATTTGTTCGGACAAAGTAATTTGTTCGTACGAATTTGTTATTAGCTATAAGGCAACGCCAATGCCGCAGTCAAACATCGTAAAGTGTTGATAGGAGAGCACAAAACTTAGATTGGGGCACATGCTAAAATGGGGTTCAGTTCCAAAATTTTCCATATAAACGTCATGAAGATGGCGACGGTAACCTACATACTCACCCCAAACCCCTGAAATAACAAGCTTAAAATGGTAGGAATCCCTACACCCTGCTCAAGTCTTAAAAGTTTGAAGTAGGCCTCAAGTCCCCCCCCCCCCCCCCCCCCCCCCCCGGGCAAAAGTTTATCAAATGAAAATTTTCTGTATAACGGGGCATAACACAATCAATAAGGAAATCAATTTTTGTATGGGACGACAATAATGCAATTATGCGCCAATCAGAGCCTATCTAAGTTTTTCAACGCAAATCTGGATATCCGAATTTTATACCAATTTTATGGTATACCTTTCTTTATAGCAAATAACAATTTTTGAACAGAAATTTCTTGCACTAGAATTAAGGGGAGGATGTTATCAAACAACATTTATTATAAAGATGAGGATCTCGTTTGGGGTCCCAGAAGTGTAAGGAGGGGGCACATACATTAAATACATACTCTTGTCCCCACCCCTACCTTTGAAATTGTTAAGGGGCACGAGCAGGCGCGTGGCCTCGTTTTTGAAAGGGGGAAGCTGGGGGCCAGCCAAAAAGGATGGGGGGGGGGGGGGGGGGGGGGCAGCCGGACCCAAAATAGTTTTTACATGTAAAAAAAAAAAAAAGAAGAAAGGGAAAATTTTTAAAAAGTGGGGAGGGGATTCCCCCCCCCCCCCTCTGTTGCTACGTCCCCGACGAGTATCCGCTGTCAGCCCTCCCTACAAGCCTATAGATATCTGTATATATATGTATACCTACATGTATCTACATAGCTCTCTATAAAGACACGATGAAAATGTTCCTTAAGTTCAGCATACATACATACAGACAGACAGACATACATACAGACACACACACAGCGAGTAGGAATGAATGAACCCACGGGTGATGGAGAAAGGAACGAAGCGTATTTAACCGTGGGTTTCCGACGATGCCGAAATATATACATGTAGATGTAGGTGGGCAAAACGAAACGAAATCTACCGAAACGAAACGAAACAGATTGTATAACCGAACTCTTTTATTAGAAATGGTATCTTAGGCCCCTGTGAAAATTACCACATATAAATAAAATTCGCCTCCCCTTTGATGTAGGCTTTCAGCTTGACTGATACACAGTTTTAAAAGCTGGAAAGGGGGGAGGTGGTGAGTAAGCAAAATGTACATATCCGAAGTTGATTAAATGCCATGTGCAATTAATTTCAGATCCATAAATTTCAGAACGGAGAGTTACAGTCTCAGAGGTCTGGCGAAACACACTAAACAAGGGGTGGGGTCGCTGGCGTTGGATCCGCCTTTGGGCATAGATACATTATTTGAAGAAACTGGTGTCTGAGAAATTTGAAAGCAGGAAGAGCTCTTAACTTCTTATTCTATCTCTAACTGCTGAGGTGCGAGTACTTTCAATAACGGAAAAAGTTACATAGTATACCATATTATATGAATGCAAGGTAAGATATAATATACATGTGCTATTAAAAATTATTATTGATATGTAGTGAGCCTAAATATAACTCTATACATTTGTGGTGTTGCTAAGACGGGGAATTGAAAACGGGGCGGAAAACAGAATTTTTTATGCAATAATATCAGGAGGAGGTCAGCATTTTGTAAACTCAAAAGGCTTATGAACAAGGGAAGCAGAAATTACAAAGAGAACGGGAAGACATACTCAGAATCCACCGTTTGATATACTACATACAAATACACAATATCCACATGTACACATAGATTTGTCTTTAGAGCAAAAAATACTGGAACGTGTATTTATGCCGAATTGTAACCCTCTGTTCTAAAATGTATGGATCCGAAACTAATTGCACATGGTATTCAATCAACTTCGGATATGAACTTTGTGCTTACTCACCCCCTTCCAACTTTTAAAACTTCGTATCTGTCAAGCCGAAAGCTTACATCAATGGGGAGGCGAATTTTATTTATAAGTGGTAACTTTAACAGGGGCTTAAGATACCATTTTTAATTATTATAATTAATAGAGTTCGGTTACACACCATTATTAATTATTATAATTAATAGAGTTCGGTTATACACCATTATTAATTATTATAATTAATAAAGTTCGGTTATACAATCTGTTTCGTCTCGTTTCGATGGGTTTCGTCTCGTTTCGGTGGGTTACGTTTCGGTAGATTTCGTTTCGTTTCGTTTCGCACTTTACAGGTAACCGATGTAGGTCGAACCCGTTCAAAGTTTTCCCACAGTGCGATGTTTTGCTATTGTGACGTAAAAAATCGCCCTGGCACAAGGCACTTCATCCTGTTTTCTGCTGTTACATAGCGATCTCTTATATGTGTCCACAAATTAATAACGGACTATCGGAGTGTCGGACTATCGGACCGTCGGACTATCGGATCGTCGGAATACTGGGCGGTCACCGTACTATATGACTACATAATGATTTTCCTCCAATTCTTAGCATTTGTACATCATGAATTGTTTAGCACAATCATCAGTTAGCAGTGACTCATGTTGAATATGTACATGTCATTTAAATGGCAGTGGTCATGACATAGTCAAATGTAGTCACTTTACCCAGGCATAATGCATGGAAGTATAATCCTGCTAAAAGAAGCGTACATATGCGAACTCACACACACGATATTCGTCATCCTTGATTACTACTATCTTGCTCCTTCAAGATTACATATTCCTGTTGACAATGAAGTGCGAATTGACTCTCCGGCCCTTCAGGACTTTGACTTTTTTTGTGCTTCTCGAAAATTGTATATAAAATAACCTACAGTGTGCCCCCTCTGATATTTTGAAAATAAAGTCCAACTTGTAGGTTGGTATGTTTCGTCGTCAATAGCTTTCTATAAATAAAACAAAATGACTAATCTATGCTATAACTCCATGCAAATTCGAAGAACTTTCGCCGCAATAAGACTATTGGGGGTCAGCTAATCCGAGTATTTGAAATTAACACAGTGTTTGAGTTCTAGCGAAAGATGTTAAATGCATGTATATTGCGTCGATGCGATATCAGATCTAGTCTAAGATCACGTGTATCTTGCACCGACCCAATTTCACATTTCTGCAGGTACTCGAACACTTCTGTTAATTTCAAATACTGGAACTAGCTAACCGTAATTTAGTTATAGTGTGGCAAAGGTCCCCGGAATGTGCATGGAATTTATTATTTATTATCAGTCCTGATACTTCTGGTGAAAATTGTTTGATGAAATCTCTATCAAAGTAAATAAATCCCGGTCAAATGTAACAGATTTAAGATTTATTATTTTTGAATAATTGTACGGTTTGTATTTTTTCTTCTGTTATAAATTCATTCCAGTTTGTAAATCATCGACTTTGCGCTAATTTCTATTTTCATTCGAGTTAATTTGATTAGATGCCTATTAACATAATATGATGAAGTAAGTATGTGCCTAGCCATTTGTCAGAGAGAGAGAGAGAGAGAGAGAGAGAGAGAGCATATCCATAATTATTGAATATCCATATTACATGTAGCGAGTTTTCCCTTTACTGAATACTAATTCGCATTCAAAACAGGAATTGCCCACATTACTTATTAGTATTACTAGTGTTGGTAAACCGTGAATTTAAGCAATGAAGAACGGAATTAGAAGTTTAAAATAAAATTAAACAAACATCTTTTACCACTAACATACGCATACAGTGTTTGGTATCGTTGGAATGTTCTCAAACAGCTGGGAAAACAATATGCATATATCGGAAAAATTATAGATTTTTTTTAGGTCATTCAGATGACCTATTGCTATCTGTTTTTGTCCGTCGTCGTTCGTCGTGCGTCGTGCGTTAACATTTGAACATTTTCAGCTTCTTCTCTGAAACCCCTGAACCAATTTCAACCAATTTTGGCATATAGTATCTGTGGGTGGAGGGGAACAAAAATTGTGAAATTCGTGGTCCCTGCCCCCCTGGGGTCTTAGGGGTGGGGCAAAAACCATCAAAATGAGTGTAATTTAAAAAAAAATCTTCTTCTTTACTCCTGGATCAAGAAGCCAAACTGTGGGCATAATTATAATGAGCGTTGAGCCCTCTTCCAAAATTGTGAAATTCATGGCCCCTGGGGCAGGGGTTCTTGTGTTAGGGTGGGGCTCTATTGGTCATATAGTGAAAATGTAGAAATTCTTTGAAAATCTTCTCTGTCTCTGGGTATTAAGTAGACAAACTACTAGCATGGTAATGATGAGCAAGGATGCCTCTTTATACCCCCCGCAACAAGTTGTGGGGGGGGGGGGTATACTGGAATCGGGTTGTCCGTCTGTCCGTCCGTCCGTCCGTCTGTAGACGCAATGGTTTCCGGGCTCTAAAGCATTATCCTTTCCACCTACCGTCACCATATCATATATATGGACTACCCATGGGATGAAGATGTTCCCTATCGATTTTGGGGTCAAAAGGTCAAAGGTCAAGCACACTGGACATCGAAGTAGCAATATGGTTTCCGGGCTCTAAAGTGTTATCCTTTCCACCTACAGTCACCATATCATACATATGGACTACCCATGGGATGAAGATGATCCCTATCGATTTTGGGGTCAAAAGGTCAAAGGTCACGCCCACTGGACATTGAAGTAGCAATATGGTTTCCGGGCTCTAAAGCATTATCCTTTCCACCTACAGTCACCATATCATACATATGCACTACCCATGGGATGAAAATGTTCCCTGTCGATTTTGGGGTCAAAAGGTCAAAGGTCATGCGCACTGGACATCGAAGTAGCAACACTCAGAAAACAGGTAGTTTATACCTATTACCAACACCCTTTGGGAGATTGGGGTAAGCGGGGGGTATTCTTAGTGAGCATTGCACACAGTACCTCTTGTTAAAAATTGTGAAATTCATGGCCCCTGGATCAGGGGTTCTGGTGCTAGGGTGGGGCTCTATAAGTCATATAGTGAAAATGCATTATTTCTTTGAAAATCTTCTTCTCTGTCCGTGGGTATTAAGTAGACAAACCAATAGCATGGTTATGATGAGCAAGGATGCCTCTTTCAAAATTGTGAAATTCATGGCCCCCTGGGTCAGGGATTCTGGTATTAGGGTGGGGCCCTATTGATCATATAGTGAAAATGCATTTTATTTCTTTGAAAATCTTCTCCTCTGCTGCTGGGTATTAAGTAGACAAACTAATAGTATGATAATGATGATCAAGGATGCTTCTTTCAAAACTGAAATTTATGGCCCCTGGGTCAGGGGTTCTGGTGCAAAGGCGGGGCTGACCACATAGCTATTCAATGTTTCTTCCATCCAAAAGTAAAATTCTTATATTTAAACACAAACCTAGTTCAAACATTGGAAGGTTGTTACATGATACTCAGGTGACCTATAAGTCTTGTTTAAATTCCACTTTTATTGTGATTATTCAGCCTGCTGCTGCGAATTTCACGCCTCTTGCAAGGCGCCAATAGCCAGAACAAGATCCCTGGATGCTATGTGTATTGGCAGATAACACACACCATGCGACACGGTGAATATTCGTGGTCCCAAACTTCCGCCAGAGTAGTACATGTATGTTTGTTGTCCTTCCATGGTGGTGGTGGTGGTGGGGGATATAAAACTCGCGTGGTGTACTGTGTGTGTGTATTTAACATAGTCGACCTACAAACGAAACAACATTAAGGACACACTGCATTGTAATTAAGGTGACTGGATGGATAAAAAAAAATCTTCACACATCTCTATCTTGTGTCATGGGGTGTGGAAGCCTCGGTACCCGCTTCCTGTTTACAGGGATTCAACGTCACGCATGATCTCCCTCGGTATGCTGGGGTCAGTCTGGGATTGGGCTGAAGAATGTATACTACTCCGCTGACTGTCTTTCACAACATGGATGCAAACATAAATATCGGCAATACTTGTTCTATTCCATTTGAAAATTGAATTGTCTAGCTAGGTTTTTATTTCAACAGGTGAACTGTGAATCGCGGGATCGAGTGAAACAGGTTTTCTTAAAACCGATTCTCCACCTTGATACCAAAACCACCGCCAATGCGCTCTACCCGAATACCCAATATTATTTAGATTTACCGAGATATTCCGCCCTAGTCTTGATGACCCCCTCCCCGTCTCTATGAAGTTCCTAATGTTACATTGTTCCTAACTGATTGGGATGATTTAAAGGAGGAATGCTACACTAGTTTTAACTGTAATGCAATGTGAAGTAAATGTAGAAGATTTACACAGCAATATTTTGAAATTGAAAACTTTCACATTTATTTGATTTAGTCCAAGAGACAGTTTTAGTAGAAAGTAATCTCAATTTTAAAAAAAAGGATCTTGATTGATTCTATATTGTTTTCACTCATGCAGACGTCACCACTGCCAGTGTAAGGCTGCAAAATTTAGGCGTATGCTCGGCGCTTAGGGTCGTTGAGCAGGGAAAGATCTTTATCGTGCCACACCTGTTGCGAAATGGGGCCTCGGTTTCTGCGATCTCGTCCGAATGACCGCCTCATTTTATAGTCGCCTCTCACGACAAGTAAGGGGTGCTGAGGACTATTTCAACCCAGATCCCTACGATATTCTTGATCTCCAACGTTTTTTTCTCTCTCTCTGGCTTATTGTCGACGACGATGGTGAAGATTTAAAGTGCAGACTGCTCAGTAGGGGCCCTGCTACACTTGGTTTGTTGCGACGAGGCGACGATGGTGGTCGACCCTCGGGTCTCCTGAAAACGGGGACGGGTCTTCCTGAAGATCCGGGGATGGTTAGGTCCTCCAGAAGGTGGTGGATGGGTCCATCTCCTCTTCCTAGAGTCGATCGCCCACGGATCCCCACATTATAGTCGGGGGACAGGGCTTCTTGAAGGTAGCTTGCTATTCTTCATCTGTGGTTGATCGACCATCGGATCTCCCTCAGTAAAATCGGGGAGACGGTCTTCTTGAAGACTGTGTTTAGGAGGCGGCAAAGGAGGTACGGAGGGAGCACCCCATCGGATCCAGTGCAGAAACCCACCAGCTCTGTGCTTGAATTTGTCTAAATAATTTAGATAGTCACCTAAATTTCCTTAGTTACTGGCCGAAAGCAGAAGGATAGTTGTGTGTATGCAACGGTATTTATGAGCGAAAGTGTTAAACGTGGAGTTGACAAGGCTCGCACGTCCATTACGTTATGAGAAAGCCATAGAAGATGCGTTAGACCACTGTCTTTAATAGATAGCTAGCCTCTTGCACCGATGCGTTATTGTATAAAGATTTACTTGATAAATTTAAGTGCATGTGTGTCTAATTCAAACTATAATACAGAGAACTTTACACCCTAATAAGGAGCATACGCTTATTGATAATACAGGGAATAGGATTCTGAATCCTATATTTAATCCAGGACATGCCTGGATATATTAAAATAGTTTAATAGGCCTAAATGGGAAGTGTAATATTAAGGACTTAGAGATTTTGTGTTTGAACGTTGGCTGTAATTTGTGTTATTTTAAGGAAAAACATGCATGCTAGTATTATTGTTTTTTTTAACAACATTATATAAAAGGAATTAGTTGAAGAGGGTATGTTATTTGGGTAAAAGTATAAGTATGGCTTATTGTCTCAGTAGGTTAGCATGTTAACTGCTCAAACCCGCTATCTACGGTTCAGCAGTTGACACGCCAACCTACTGAGCTAATCAGCAAGATAGTTAAATTCAATAGGGGTATAGACAAAAAGTGTTGATATTGAATGATGAAGGTCGAAATTATTGCAGGAAAAAAACATCCCGTGTTAAATATATAAGTTTAGATTTTGAAGAAAAAAATGTCGCTGTACAAAAACGTGAATTCTTTATTATTTTTGACTTACTCTGTTCAAATTAGAAATGCACGTTACTTGTAATAGGATACAATACAATATGAACAAAACAAGAGTCTTATGACGCTATCTTTATTATCCTGGGGGGGGGGGGGGGGGGGGGTGAAAAAGTTTCAGAAGTAAGACAGATCTAGTATGGGAGAAAACAAAGATATCGCATGAGCTGTAGGTGGAAGATATCTTGAAAAATAGTGTTCCCGTCTATAAGGAGTAGTTTTCTAGCCACTTGAAATATATGCCGCAAGACTATGTTTCCATTCATGTTTTTAATATTCTGGTAGTATATCTTCACTAATGCAATGTCACCTCTCAAACATGCTTTTACTGTTGGGTGCTTATGCTTGATGTTCTGAAAAAAATGAAACATTTGAAAAATAGCAATTACTTACCAATGATTAAATTGAGTCAACTGTTGTTTGACGTGTTGCATCTTCAGGATGCCAGGCCGTTCTTAGCACACTGATTTTAACTACGGATTACGCCGTTTACCTGATCAGGATATAGGGCTCACTGCGGATGTGACCGGTCGACAGTGGGTGTTTACTTCTCCTAGGCACCTGATCCCACCTCTGGTGTGTCCAGGGATCTGTGATTGCCTACTCTTATTTCGTAGTCATTGTGGGATTTATGGGATTGGTCACTGCTCGTTATCTTCGCCTTTTATTCCTCATGTCTGCAATTAGTTAACTATATGGAAAAATAGAGAAGGGTTGTTTTGAATTTTTTTTCCGGCTAATAGACAGGCACCAATTGATCTACTTTTAAAAGAAAATTAGAATAATCAACAACCGGTTGTGTAGTTCACCCCATCCTAGATTCAAATGCGTCGGGATAACATTGTGTTGATCCGTAGAATCGAAAGAAAAAAAGGAGTAAGAAAAAACCCAATTAGTCATGGTCTTATAGTAAGCAACACACTCTGGTCTACAATTTGAAGTCATCAGATATTGAAATAAGATAAGCCGCCTCTAGAGATCTACAATTTGTAGTCATCAGATATTGAAATAAGATTAGCCGCCTCTAGAGATCTACGATTTGCATCATCGATATTGAAAGATGATACACAAATGACTCTCGATGGCTCGAACTTTGATCTCTCGAAGTTCTCGGACTCTTGAAGTGAAATGGTGGTCCAGATTTTTTTCTCTTTATATAACAAAGCAAATTTACTATCGATCTTTCGAACGTTCGATCTCTCGGACTCTCGAAGTGAAGTTGGGTCCCGTAAAACAAATTTCATTGTTTTTCACTCTCGATCTTTTGAAGTGGTGGTAACGTATACCAACCGTTACACAAGCGTGTAATAATTTCCGCTCGGGCCTTACCTGGATTTTGTTAAATGCCGGGGGGGGGGGGGGTAATTAGACATTTACATAGTGGAAACATCGCCAGTGCGTCTTTGTGGAGGTCACACACTTGAGCATATAATTGGCTAATTGGTCAGTTTACACCTTGCACTGGGGTTTTGAGTCGGGGGGATTACAATTATATATAATCCGACTATGCATAAAATCTATAATTTGTTTTGCCGTGAAGAGAGAGTAAGTTTTGTACATAATTTAGAGATCTACAGACTGTTAAATTTCTCGAATTTGTTCTTTGTGTAAAGTTACTCTAAAACATCGTTTTACCCATTCCTTAGAATTTTTGTTTTGGGTAAAGCAACATAACATTGTGCTCAGCTGTTTAGTTTGCGATAGTAAAGCGTCATCGGAACTTGGTTTTGTATGCATATCTAAGCATGATTAAAGAACAAATAAATATATAAACTTTGAAATGTTTTTATTAATGCAAAATAAGGTTTTTTATTTTGATATCAAAGTACCTGAAGAATATGAAGGAAACATGTCAAAACGATATCATATGATCTTGTTGGTACACAGTTCCGGTTACTGTAAAATCTGAACCATATACCGACGGACCTTCAATTTCCGAATTTCAATCTTTCGAACTCTCGATTTCTCGAAGTTTTATCAAGGTCCCTTGAATTTCGAGTTATCGAGAGTCACCTGTATCTTAAAAAAATAACATTTCAACTTTCTTTCTGTCTTTGACTTGTAATTTCAAATGAAATATAGTACTATTTTTTTTATTTTTTTTTTCCCCTTTCAATATCTTTTATTTCTAGCTAACATACATTTGATATTTGGGGGTAATGTCTCCGCAGAGACCCCCGAATAATCCTCACCTAGGGTGCCAGGGGCTCCATGGATTGGATATATGTATATATATGTGTTAACTATACATGTATGCATATTTAAGAAATATATCTACATGATATCAAACAGTATAGTTGATAATATTGTTTTTCTTTTACACTTAAAGATTTACATGCTAGATAGCAATATTTTTCAATTAAAAAAAAGCAAAGTATATTTAGGTGTCAAAAGTATATCAGTATGCAAAATCTAATCTACTTAATACATATAAAGCAATGATTGATCCATATTGTTGCAGGGGAGACACAATCACAAACAGTTCACCACTCCCCTAACAACAAGTACTGAGGAACAGGTCACCCTCAAGTACTGGTGGAATGCTATTGTTGGAAACTGAATATCAGATACATAGTACATACAGATTATTGCAATACATGTGTTATAATATAAAACATTAAAGTAACAAAGAAAGTCTCTCAAATAATTTGTGATCTAGGAAATCGTACTTTGATTTTCTTAATGTTAAGTATGTTCTATAACAGTCTAATTTAACCTGTATCAACAGATTATTCACACTTTCAGTTTTGTTTTCAAGTCTTAACATCATTTTACTTTTGTAAATTCTGAAAGCAATATATGAAATCACAAAGTTAAATGTATGCACTTTAGGATTATCTTCATGAAAAAAGCCGAGAACAATATGTTTCCATCGAATGTCAATTTCAAGCACGAATTTCTTGTTTAAGTTGTTCCCAAAGATCATGTACATTTATAGTATTCAAATTTGCTATTTTAACATTATATTTATAAATTAAATCATTAATAATCATTTTATATTTCTTATCGTTCAAAAGACTCGTATTAAGTTTCCAATAACCTTTACCTCTTTCATTTTCATTTACAGTAACAGTGAGTTTAATAGCTTTGTGATCACTTAACCTGATTCCATCAGAATGAGTTCCTGGCACTTGTTGTACACGTATTTTGTGAACTTTAGCTAACATGATTTGACTTAAAAAGATATAATCAATACGACTTACGGGTTTGTTGCTTGAATTACACCACGTAAATCCAGGTTTTAACCCCTGAATTTTTTTCCAAGTATCATTAAGATTGAATTTATTTAAAATTTCTATCAAAATGTTTGTGCTTTTATCTGCAGCCGTAGTTTTATTTTTCCTATCCGTTTTATCAAACACACAATTAAAATCGCCTCCGAGAATTATATTTTCTTCATGTAAGGCATATTTTGAAATATAAGCTTTTAGCTTTTTGAAAAAAGACACTCTTTCCGTTTCTGAATTTGGACTATAAATATTGACAATTGTGTATGCATTATTTTGAAAATTTATATTAAGTAGTAAAATTCTACCATCTTGAGTTTTGTGTACATTTTCTACATCAATATCTACATTGTTAAATAAAACTGAAACACCCCGTGCATGGGGTGAATTCGAAAAAGCATGAAAACATTTGCCGAACCAACGGCTGTTATACTTCGATTGATTCTTCTCAACAAAATGCGTTTCTTGAATTAAAGCTATATGAACATTAGTGTCTCTTAACCAATCGAAAATTTTTTGTCTTTTTTTCATAGCTATTCATCCCTCTAGCATTGAGGGAAATAATGGATAAATCATTCATTACGCTAAAGTTCTAATCTGATTCTCCAGAATTGAGGATTTCATTTTGTGACCGATTTCTACGACTGTGTCGCATTTTGCTGGCATCGGGTGCATTTTTTGTTTTCTTGACCTTTTTGGAAAGCTTGGTAATGATATCACCTAGCGTGTTTTCACCAGGCCAATCAGATTTGTCAGTGTGCGTCGTACCAGTTTTTTTAAGCCCCGATCCCCAGAAATCGTCGTAGGTGGATTCCACGAACAAGGCTTTTGGGGGTGCACTTTTCAAAGCATCGTAAAATTCTTGAACTTGAGCTAGCTTAGCTTCCACGATTTCCTTCATGATGTTGTATTGAGAATCAATGAAATGTTGAGAAGCCAAAATGTTGTTACCGATTTGTTTGGCATCTAAGGCAGTGGGTGCAGCTTGGATAGCCGTCGCGCGTGGAATGTCACCTGAACGCACTGCCTTTACGTACTGATATGCATGCTCCGATGATTTGTGTTCAACACCGAATACTTTGATATCGTTAAGGTGAAAATTTGAAAGGATGTCATCTTTTCCACTAAATGGAATAATATTAGGATCCGCCTCTGTATAGAGCTCACACTTTTCATCTCCTGGATTATGCCCTGGTTTTTTACAGGCTTTGCAACACTGAACGCTATCACACTGATTTGTAAAGTGTTCATTGCTCCAACATTTTGTACATCTAGGAGAACGCTTGAGAGAGGGTTGGCCCTTATGAAATAACAAACACTGAATCCCGGCGCACACGCAGGATCGGGGTAGAAACTCCCCCTCTGTAAAGGGTTTAACATACACGAATCTATTTCCATTCAAGATCTCTGTCATTCTGAGGGTACTGGGATTTCTAATTTTTTCGTATTTTATTTCACTGCATAGAGAAACTTTGAACTGATCAAGCATGTTTCTTACGGCAGAGTCGTCGACGGACAAAGGAACGCCTTTGATTGTAATTTTAAGTACCTGCTCATTTGGATTGCCGGTGCCTGTTGAAAACGGATTGTTTGCATATACCTGTACGTTCCTACTTCTAAGATCAAATCCTTCGGTGACCAGTTTAGATCTACTGCTTAAAGAATCCACATAGATCCGCCACAGGTCTCTGTCTAATTGAATGCATTTTACATCATCGATCTTTTTTGACAATTGTACTGCAATCTCAAAGTCAGAGATTTTATTATTTCTATCATTTTGTATTTCACTATTCTTCAAGAACACTGGTTTCAACATCTGAGCTGACACTCTATAGTACTATTTAAAGTATTGATGTACACATGCAAGCCAATCTCATGGAAGAATAACAGCGATTCACTAAAAATGTCCCGAAATGATGTCAATACATTTTCTATTCAAATCAAAACGATAAAAAAATACATTGCAATGTAAAACTTTATCTTTGTGTATTTTGACATGGAAAATGAAAATGGAGACTGTACATAAAGGAAAAGCACTAGGTCTATTAATATACATCATATCTGAAAGCTGACGTCACACTGGTTTGATGGATCATACTATCGCAGCCTGTGCAATACTGGTTACGACTCTGAATAAGAAGATATCGGATACAAATGACTTTTATTGTATTTTTTATTTAATGCAGAACTATTACATTTCCATATTTGAATTCAGTTTTTGTTTAAAGTCACACGGTCCAAATTTCGACCATTTGTTCCGCCTTCAGTGGCGTACCTACACAGTAGCGCTGTATGCTCGTTCTTACAAATATTTTCCTTACTTTTTTTATTACATATTACGAAAAATGTCCTCAGTTTCTGGGGGGCGGCACATTGTTTACAAATATTTCAAACCTAGCTAAGTCACTGACCTTGTAAAACGCTCGTCAAATCATAAGTAAGTATTTATGAGGCTGTGTAGCATGACATACGTTCCTTCACCTGTTTTAACCAAAATGTTTTGATTTTAAATCGGTGTTTACAAACAACATTCATTAGGCCATTAGAAATCACAGTCACGTGACCAATTAAGACTTTGAGATCATCAGTTATCTTATCTGTCTAAAGCGGTGTAAATGGTTACAACAGCACTGTGCCATAAGTTTAAGATAAATAAGAATATCAAATACCTGATAGTAATTCGTTGTTTTACGCTCTTTCGGACTTTAAAGTTAAACGGTTGCCTTTGATTTTTATACCTCATTTTGGGATTTCTCTGAGCCGCGTTGGGCTGTTTCTAGACGCAGATTTATGCGTTCCTGTTACTATTTACTTTTTAAGTAATCCTTTCACTGTTTTCTTCTATATGCAAATGTGTTCTAGCATGTAACTGAGGGAAAGTTATCAACTTTAAAAACAAATTAATTTACTTTAAAGTTATTATGTACAAAAATAATACCAGGACATCGGATCATACAGGTGACGTATGCTATTAGCACAATGATCTGAATTATTCTGCAAATCTTCACGTTTGTCCTATGAGTTTTAAGAAAGTTAACAACATTTTAGCAATGTCTGTGTGGCACTATCGTTACTTGTCTACAAGCGATAGTTACGTCAATAAAATAATGACTAAGGTAATACATTGATAATTCGCATTAAGGGGGCGTTTATATCCTAAGAACACGTGTTGTTTTATACCGTTTCTGAGTATTAGATTTTAGCTTGGATATACAGAACGGGATCTTTTTTATCGTACACCCCCCTTATGAATTAAGGTAGCTCACTACACTAAAGCTTATACTCTTTATGATATCACGTCACAATATGGCGATTCAAAATGTTTTGTGACATTATTTGTATCGATCAATTAGTTTTCCTATGCTCGTAGCTCAGTGGTTAAAGTATTAAACTGGTTAACCGCAGATCTCGAGTTCGAATCTCCCAGAGTCTTTTGTTCATATGTGTTGAATTTTTTTTTTTTAAATCATGTTTTATCCACATTTGTATATTTTTGCCTTTTTTGGCATATATACTTATTGTATATCATCATATCTTTTATTATTAAATCAATTCGTACTGATTTGAGAAACTATTTCTGGGTGTAGTGAGCAACCTTAAGAAAACTGAAAAAGATGAGATTTTGTGGTTATAAAGGAAAAGTACACTTACCTATAATGTACATTATTAAGGAATTTGAAGATTGGGAACAGCTCTTTGATTTGAATGTCAAGAATTTTTTTCCAGTAAAACCCATTAAGTTTATCCCAGGTAGTGCCTGTCGACCCCGCCCCTTTAACAAATTCTGGATCCTCCAGTGGAGCGGGGTTTGTTCGAACCTAAGTTTAGGGCTTATGACACAATACTTGGAGTGGAACAATGGTGACAATTTGCTAACTCTTTATCATGAGAGGGGTCAATACTTCAGCACTTTCGTATTCTCTTTTACCGGGGTTGGGGATTTTAACCTTATGAAAAATAGCTTCACGGTTCAAACATTATATTAGGAGGAATAAAATAAAAAGCCAGACTAAGTTTAGTTCAACAGTTTTAAACCAATGGACCTGGGTGAGTTTGGAACAATAGGACGACCGTGTCCCAAGGTCGATAGATCTGAAACAAGTATTCCAAGAACCGCAGCATTTCATCTTAAGTAAATTGTATTAGCAAGGTAATATATCATCGCGGTAAACCGCAGCAAATTCTTTTAATTCTCATTATTTGATGTCACTGTATACGGTATAATAAAGTGCATTAACATTTGTTAATTCTCATTAACTTGTGACAATGTCATACGGTATAATAAAGTGCATCAAATTTTGTTGATTCTCATTAACTTGTGACAATGTCATATGGTATAATGAAGTGCATTAATTTTGTTGATTCTCATTAACTTGTGACAATAAACCGAAGAAGTTCTGTTAATTATCATTAGATTATGATAATCTCATTGTATACCTATCAAAACGCGCAGTAAATTATGTTAATTCCCATTGTGTATGTTATAAAAAAGCGCTGTAAATCATGTTAATTCTCATTGTGTATGTTATAATAAATCACGGTAAATTATGTTAATTATCATGGTGAATGTTATAATAAAGCACGGTAAATTATGTTAATTCTCATTGTGTATGTTATAACAAAGCGTGGTAAATTATGTTAATTCTCATTGCGTATGTTATAATAAAGCGCGGTAAATTATGTTAATTCTCTTTGTGAATGTTATGATAAAACACAGTAAATAATGTTAATTTTCATTGTGTATGTTATGATCAAGCGTGATAAATTATGTTAATTCTCATTGTGTATTTGATGATAAACCGTGGTAAATTATGTTAATTCTCATTGTGTATTTGATGATAAACCGTGGTAAATTATGTTAATTCTCATTGTGCATGTTATAATAAAGCACGGTAAATTATGTTAAATATCATTGCGTATGTTATAATAAACCGTGGTAAATTATGTTAATTATCATTGTGTATGTTATAATAAAGCATGATAAATCATGTTAAATGTCGTTTTATGTTTTATAATAAAGCACAATGCGATTATGTTAAGTACCATTGCATAATTTTCAATGAATGCCTCAAAGTTTAATATTGTTGTAGTCAAGACTTTATGATTCAAGTCATTCAATTTAATTCCCTGTAAAATTCTTAAAATAAAGTACAGACATTGTTTCTAAAACCCCATATACAAGCCAAAATATATTTACAAAGTTTTGAATCCAGGAAATCTTTTCATCGCTTAGAAACAAAAACTTCCTTGATTTTTGTCAGCTTCCATGGTAAACCAATCATAATCACGGATTTTATTTCTGTGTGCAAACCAACATATCTATTAACAAAGTATTGGGTGAAGGAAACGGTTTCCTCTCTTTAGAAAAACTTCCTTGATACCTATCAGATTTCATTAAGAACCACTCAGATTCGAGGGCATTTTCTCTTGTCAGTACAAGATACAATTTTACAGTTAAAGCTTCCTGGATACTTATCAGTGTTCATGTAAAAATAGACACAATGCATTTAATTTCTCTCGTCATCACAAGATTCGATCTAGTAGAAAACAAACTTCCTTGATATTAATCAGCTGTCATGGAAAGCCAATCAGATTCACGGATTTTTCTTCAGTTATTGGAATATACGACCTCTTACAAAAGCTTCCTGGTCAGCTTATTTTATGTATGTATTAATATGCTGAAATATTTTATTTGTACCTTACTGGCTTTTTTTATCATTGAAGGGGAAATGGTTTTCCCTACATGATATTTATGCTGACCAAAAAACTTCAAACTATGAAATTCTAAGGACAATAACTCAAATATCATATCGTCGATGTGTAGCATGGTGAGAATGCAAATAAACCATGAATGAAAGGCAATAAAGTCTTAAGATAAATCTATCGACTACCTTTGTATGGTTATGCTTTACCGGAGTTGATTTTAATTCTATATTTAGCTGCAGAACAGGTAAAACTTGATTGGTCAATGCACTCACCAAAACAAGTTACCTGTGCATGAAATGTGAAGATAAGAAACAATGATCAATGTCATAACTTCTATAAGCAACACAAAATAGACTGTTTGGCAAACACGGACCCCGGACAAAGCAGAAGTGGGACCAGGTGCCCGAGAGGAGCAAGCATCCCCTGTCGACCGGCCACACCCGCCGTGAACCCTAAATCATGGCTCTTATATATGAATACATGCTATTAGGCTTTCAAATTTGTACATCCTTACTTTTTATCAAAATACTTCATTTTATGAATTCTTGAATTTCTTGTAAAAAGATATATTATGCAAACGTTTACCTCGAAACCATTTCGAACTAAATACATATCATGGTGTATTTCATGTGTACTTGTGCAAGACCTTTTGATTTGCAACCTTAAATAAATCGATATCACATTTAAACAGACTACGCCAAACACATTGAACATCCATTATTGTTTCCCATACATTGGAGTTGTACCCTTAAATGATTATTTTACTGAGAAAAATTAAAGGTTATACCCAGTGAATTCAGCTTTTTGTCGTTATATTGAATATATTTCACTCCAAAATGTGTAAAACGCTAACTTGTATACTTATTGATCGTGGGTAGAGTCTACGTATTCTACGTTACTTGTTCATTGGATATAGGTCAAAAATTCATACTTGTAATTCATTAATTTACGGCAATGTATTAGGTTAGCTTATCATATCATGCTGTACACTATTTGGAATTGGTGACCGTTACTCATTACTTGTAGGTTGAGTCAGCTTATACACGACCGTTAGCCGGATAAATCACTGTGGACTGACGCGACACTTCAACAGAACACGTGACCAAGAAACTTCCTCGTGTAATTTGATATATTCCTGGTGCCTCCATCCACATATCGATATATTATGATCGGTGATATGACATTTTTAAAAACGGTTTCTATGCGAGATTTGTGTATTCCATTGAAATATATAAACTCTGAAGTTACATATTTTATCAAAAATACGTCCGAAATACCCAAGGAATTGAATATTTAAAAATACAAGAAGGGGGGGTACCGGAAGTCCTGTCCACAAACACCTGTGCCTCCATCATGTGTGGCCTGCTATAGTCGATATCTGAGCAATTATCAACGATGTTCATATGAAAAATGAAAATCCATGACTGTAAATAAAGCGTTTATGAATATCTGTATTTGTACACTTATATTTAAGATGACTATTTTGCAGAATCTAATATATCTATAAAATATGTAGAAAAATGTCACTTAATATTAATGTGGAGCCTTAAACTGTTGTACATGATGGGACTACAGGAAGAAAATACTACCTTCTGTTATGTGCTTTTAATTTCAAGTTTAGTTGACAATCTGCATAAAAATTATACAGATTTTCATAATCAGCTTCTTTTAAGTAAATACAATCTCAACTTTACTGCACTGTTAGCTGCTTATTTGCAGGACATGATGTATGTGAATGTTTTATAACGATCTAGTTCGTCAATACAACCTCGCATTGGGTCAAATGCTGTCTGACGTGTTTCATACCGATTGTTAAGCCGTTCTTGGCACACTGATTTGACTGTGGATAACTCCGTTTACCTGATTAGGATATGGGGCTCACGGCGGGTGTGACCGGTCAACAGGGGATGCTTACTCCTCCTAGGCACCTGATCCCACCTCTGGTGTGTCCAGGGGGTCCGTGTTTGTCCAACTATCTATTTTGTATTACTTGTAGGAGTTATGAGATTGATCACTGTTCGTTATCTTCACCTTGCATTTATAGACTGTATATTTAATCACTAATAGTATTGGTGTTACAATAGAATGAGATACCCCCCCCCCCCCCCCTAACCAAAGTTTGTTACACTCAAGGACATAGAATGCTAAAAAAAACAAAACAACTATGAAATAGAAATCGGTCAAATACTTTGTGCAGACTTTATTTACCTTTGCTAAAACCCGCATTTATTCATCACAACATTTTTTTCAGTTTACCCCCCCCCCCCCCAAAAAAAAGATTACTTCGATATATATCTTTATATCCATTGAAATCATGCAAAAAATATGAAATTCAATCAATATATCGGTAAATTCCCCTGCATGTATTTATTTTTGATATGCTTTGCTGTGTGATTAAGTGGTAGGGATCACGTGTTTTAGGGGAAACATCCTAGTTTATCTTATGTTGGGCACTCACTGACTGTCAGATGATAAATAGTCTTGGAAATGTGCCAGTAGCCTGAAAACAAGGACGGAAGGGAGGGGGTTAAAATAGGTTATGTCTGAAGTGTAACATTGAAACTGATTCAACTTTAATAAAATATCAATGATTCAATGTTTTGAAAAAAAATAATTGATAGTATAAGAACATAAATGAGTTTTAAATGTTGATTGACATAATGCAGTGCTTCTAGTTTGTCTAAGTATGGAAATAAGGAGGTTCTTACACATTTGAAAAAGTCAAACGATGCACAAGTTTTAGAATATCCACGTCAAAATATAGTGTATTGGATACTTTGAAATTTTAGGTTACCCCCGTTGCACTAACTAACTTTAACTTCTGTTAGTTAAATACATCAATTATAGAAGGTATCCTTACAACAAGTCTAATTAAATGTAGTGACGATATCAGTTATAACTCTCCATAAAAATAAATAGGTATACTATAATTCACATGAATTTACATGTAGAAATACACCAACGCCTATAACGTACCAGTTGATATATTTGTCAAGCGAACTGATCATTGACAACGAATATTGAGAGGAAAAAGTATGCTGATACTCAACTTAGAATATGAATTCAATACGTCAACAAAACTAAAATTGTATGAAATGAATTTTAACATAAGATCCCACATTTGATTTGACAGTGTTTGGTGTGTTCTAGTAATAGAACCGGAAACCGATATATATTATACAGGGGAACGTTTTTATTACAACAGCTGCATGCTATTCAAATTACAATAATCCCCGATTTCAGGTTTTGTCTTTTTGCATTTGATAGAATTTTGAAATAATGTACACGATATTATAACGTTTTCTACTCTTTAAAGGGACTGATTCACGATTTCCCCCCAAATTTTGTTTTTTACTTTAAATGATCAAAATCTACAATATAATATGTTAAGAAGGAATCGTACAAAGAATAAGGTTATTCATCATGACAGAAGCTCATTATATAGAGTTTATTATTTGTTTTGAAAACAAAGATTGAGGTGTGTTATTGTTTACGAAGTTTTCAAAATAAATGGATATGGATCCAAGTTTATTATATATATCACATCTCAAGTATACTTTAGGTAAAATGTGTCATTTAAAAGTTAAACTTTGTGAAAGTACAAAATGAAGATGCTTTAAATTACAAAATTAACGTTTCACTGATTTGTTTGTTTACATGAAAAGACTCGAGTCTTTGTTTAACATAACACAGAATCAAAGCTAAAATATTGCTCTTATCCTTGCATTCAAACGGTCCAAATTTTGGTTGTCAACATCAACTGAGTTGTATTTTTAATTTTTAACATAAACAATGAAAAATATTTCTTTCGAAAAACGTGAACCAGTCCCTTTAATAGTAAATTATGGTTTCTATTTTGTATTGCTTGTAGGAGTTATGAGATTGATCACTGTTCGTTATCTTCTCCTTTCTTTATTAAGAAAGTAATTGGAAGGTTTTTTTTCCCGATTATACTGTTTGATTTGACAAATCTTGTACTGTAATTATTTTCTGTAAAACAATTTATTGATAAATAACTACATAATTGCATATTGTGTACTATTTTGTATGATTTGATATGTTTCGAAATATTATAATGTATGTGTTTTAGTAAAATGATTTAAGAATGTATACACCTGTAATATATATCTTACATATATTGAACATGGAATGTGAATATAACGAACAGTGATCAAAGGGCCTCCGTAAGTGGTTAGAATATCGCGCTCAAAATCACACAGTCTCTCACCTCGGGTCGGCGCGGGTTCGAATCCCGCTCGCGTCGGTAAGTGAGAAAGTTTCCCAGTTTACTTTCGGAAGGTCGGTGGTGTCTTTCCCGGTACATTGTCTCTGGGTTCTTTCTTCCACCAATAAAAACTGGGCGCCACCATATAACTGAAAAATTGTTGAGTGTGGCGGAAAACATCAAAACAAACAAAACGAAACAGTGATCAATCACATAACTCCTGTTAACAATAAAAACACAGAAACCCATTGTATTAGTAAGCACTGTGATGGGGGGAATAACTCTAAGTTGTAAATCAGGCTTTTGAAATGGAAATTAATTTCTTTTCCTGTTTCCCATGCTTTTGCTACATGTTAAGATATTCATTAGATAGACATCTAGATCAATGATATCCTACTCTAATGTTTCCCTTTGGTATGAACATGATCTCCCAATAGGAGTTTAGTGTATTAAACGTTTGTTTTATTGTCAAATGTAATATAATCCATGATCCAAGATGTTTATTATTTAATATCTAATTCCTATTTCACAAAGGACATATAATATATCTTAAAATTGCATTAAGTGAGAACCTCGTAAGTTGTCAGAACTTGTGTACAAACCTATTGTATATCATATATATGCAATAAAACATCTTCAAAACAAAGTTATTCCAGAGTAGAATCTAACTTGTTCACTTCTAAAGATTTACAGAGATTATATTATACTGATGAAGGAGTATTCATACAACTTAAACAATTATATTGTATGATTATAATACTTCTAAATATTTACGGAAATTATATTATAATGATGAAGGAGTATTCATACAACTTAAACAATGATGTTATATGCTTCATAGTTATTTCAGATTTCAAACATTTCGATTGAGCATCACTGAAGAGACATTATTTGTCGAAATGCGCATCTGGTGCATCAAAATTGGTACCGTATAAGTTTTACATGATTATGATACTTTTGTTTTCGTTATGTCTCAATATTTAGATAAATTCGATATTCACTAAATTTAATTTATGATACCTGTGACGTTATTTCAACATACTTCTACAACTTGAGTGTGATATAATTGTCGTACGTTGTTTATTGGAAACCTTAACGTTATTCATGACTAAAGGGGAACTTTTGGTACAAGTTAGTTGAAATGCTAAAGTTATAATCGAAGTTCAATTGATGAAGTCGATGTTTAGGGAAGTGGTCAACAAACATGGGTCCCATGAGTTTACATATTGTGTCAAAATGGTAAGCTTAGATGCAATTAATAACAATGGTTCCTTAATACAAAACACGTGTCATGTAAACCATCTCAAAATTGAACTTAATCAGTGAAAAGTGAATAAAATGACCAATTGTCAATCTTAGCAATCTCATGAACTGTAAATATAACGAACAGTGATCAATCTGGTAACTCCTAGAAGCAAATTAATTGAGAATTGGGTAAACATGGAGCCATTGGATATAACTGGTGTGGGATCAGGTGCCTAGGAGGAGTAAACATCCCCTGTAGATCGATAACATCTGCCATGAGATATATTTCCAACAATTAGCAATTCTAAGTACATATTTTTGTCAAGAAAGATAATTCAAATAAAGTTTCCTTATCCATACAACTACAACAGCACGTATCAGATGAAATATCCAGAAACCCAATTACATATGTACTTCACCAATAAAATCGATTTGTTTCTACAAGAAATACTTTCAAGTAATCCTTCAAAACCCTTTCTGTTTGATGCAAATTTCTCATGGTAATATATACAATGCATCTGTGTAGTAGATATGATTATGACCACTTTCCTTATTATTCACCTTTTCATCAGAGTTTTATTATCGGAAAACAGAACTTTCTAGATCATGAAAAAAAAACATATATAATCATTAACAGCACAGAAAACCGGAACTTCCCATGTAAAAAATCAAGGTACTAAAAGTATTAAGAATCGCTAGGCTTGTAAAAATGCTGTATGGATATAGAACTTAGGATAGCATGTTCAATAATTTGTTTCAGTTGCAAAGTAAACGAAAAAATAAAACATTGGAAGTTTGGAACACTTTTCTAAAATATTATAAATGCATGTTTTACTAGTATTTAAGATGGGGGATTACATTATAAAATATTTTTCATGAAATCGAAAAAAAAAAATTAAAATGCATTATAGCAATTCATTTTATTGTTCGATTTAGTTCGATCCTTATTGTAAAAAAAATGATTTATAACGTAACGGGACTGTTACATTAATGAAATACAGCATTTAGCAGTGCTATATCCAGTGTGACTAGTCGACAGAGGATGGTTACTCCTCCAGGGCACCTGATTTCACCTTTAGTGCGTCAAGGGCTCTGTGTTTGCCCAACTATCTATTTTGTATACACGTATCAACACTTCGCCGCGAGTTATGTCCCTCTGTGGGGTCAGCCAAAGGTCGATCGGTGAAAAAGCAAGTTTTCCTTCTTAACCTTACCAAATGGAAGACGTTTTTACTTTGAAGTTTAGCTAATTGTCACCTTTTCATACAAGTTAATGAGTTGCCCCAATCTGGGGCATTATTGTAGTTCACTGCAATTGATGGAAAAGTAACAGATGTCAAAGCTACAGATAGGAAAACTACAAAGGCCAACGTTGTGAAATATGTTATTTAACCGGGAGATGGCGAACAAGGGACGTAACTTCCGCGAAGTGGTGATACGTGTATTGCTTATAGGAGTTATGAAATTGATCACTGTTCGTTATCTTCACCTTTCATGCATATGATGCATAAAACGTTTGCTGCAATAAATTACAAAATCGTTTTGATATGTGAAAAGTGCACCTTTGTATTAAATAACATCTAAGAAGAAGAATATTTGATGTCCCCTCAACACAATGCTACAACACAATACCACTCAGAGAAACATTAAAAATCATAAACCTAAAAGAATTGTCATTCGTCTGATAAAATGTTAGAAATCTCATTTCATCTCGATCAAATGTAATTGTATTTCTCGACAATCTCAAAAATGTTCTCAAATAATTCTAGAAACATCTAAATCTTTTGATAAATTCTGACATATTTGCCTCATAGCATTCCAATATTGTCAAATGATTCCTAAACTATTTTCATTCGCCTGATGAAATCTTAAAAGTATACCTGATTATCTAAATCAAATCTAATTGTATAATCTCAATATATCTCACATTCTAAACAATGTTAAATGGAATTAATTCCACTTAGATTCTTACATAATATATCTTGTAATTTTTTAACTGTTTATAATTTTTAATCTGCTAGTATCACCCTTCTTAAAAGATGTGAAAATAAATTTCCTTTTCCCAAACACTTTCTTAATTATGCCTAGAACTTGTATTATATAAATGTATCCAACCCATAGCGCCCTAGGTAAGGATTTAGTCCCTTTTCACATCCAATGTACATTGTGAATATTTATATATGTCAAATCATTTTACTTAACAATAACTCCTTCTTTATACGACACAGAGACCCAGCACTCGAGGTGTCCTGTGTCTAACACAAGGGTAAACCATTGTGTTTTTTTTTTTTTTTTTTTACTTTTTGCTGATATAAAACATTGAAATATTTTTTTAAAAATTTAATAATATTATTGCAGTCAATATTTTCCCCCGTCTCTAATTATACACAATAATCTACTATATAAGATTATTTTCTTAAATAACAATAAACACATCCATATGATTTCATAATTACTGTGCTATAGATGTGTCCGATCCAGGGGCTCCTGACACTCTAGGCGAGGATGAAAATGGGGAACTTGATAATAAAAGAAGGTAAAGCCGTTCTTGGCACACTGCTTTTGACTGCGGATAACTCCGTTTACCTGATCAGGATATAGGGCTCACGGCGGGTGTGACCGGTCAACAGGGTCGTTAAACGATCTACTTCGTCAGTACAACCTCGCATTGGGTCAAATGCTGTCTGACGTGTTTCATACCGATTGTTAAGCCGTTCTTGGCACACTGATTTCCACTGCGGATAACTCCGTTTACCTGATCAGGATATAGGGCTCACGACGGGTGTGACCGGTCAACAGGGGATACTTACTCCTCCTAGGCACCTGATCCCAACTCTGGTGTGTCCAGGGGTCCGTGTTTGCTCAACTATCTATTTTGTATTGCTTATAGGAGTTATGAGATTGATCACTGTTCGTTATCTTCACCTTGCATCTAAATAATTTTGAATGCTTTTCAAATGATAGCAAAATACTATTATGCTTTTCTTTAATTTTCATATAAGACTTCTCAATTTACTGAAACAAAGCAAAAATATCTAAAATGTTATGCTGGTTTTGTAGGATAATTATGTATCGAATTTGATTATCACATAACGCTATCTCTAAATTAAAAGTTAGGGCCTAAAGGTGTTTGCGTAGTATTATAGCATAATGCCAGTAAAATTGCTATACCAGATCACACTTTGAACAAAAGTTTAATACACATCAAGGGCCACAGGCCTCATCACTGTCTTCATTTTCTTATCAATGAAAGGTGAAGATAACAAACAGTGATCAATCTCATAACTCCTATAAGCAATACAAAGTAGATAGTTGGGCAAACACGGACCTCTGGACAAACCAGAGGTGGGATCAGGTGTCTAGGAGGAGTAAGCATCCCCTGTCGAGCGTTTTGTCAGTAGCTTGCCTCAGTTTAAAAACTAAAAATACGCCGAACAAGCTCTTGCGTATCGAATCAGATGAGAGATGTAAACACCATATGCAGGTGATAATGGAATATTGCTACATAAATATGGAAAGTTGACGATGGAGAAGCTGAAATCATCCGGTTTGTCATACAGTTGAGTTGTCAGTTTACCGTTAATATCTACTTTCAATAAAATATCTAAGTATGAAGCAGAAGTGGACGACTCTGTCGTATCTTTTATTTCGTGCTCACAGGGATATAAGTAATCGACGTATGAATGAAAGTTATTGTTGAAATACAAAACGTCGTCGATATATCTAAATCAAATTAAAGGCCACAACAAGATATTTCTTATTCTCGCGGATAAGTTTTTTCAATAAATTCTGCTTCATATGAATATAGAAACAGGTCAGCTAACAAAGGAGCCCAATTCGTGCCCATGGAAATTTCAACCGACTATTCGATGACCTGATCACCAAAGACCAGGAAGATATTGTCGATGAGGAACTGTAGCATATTTTTTATTTCAACTTCAGAGTACATGTGCGTGGAATAAGAGTGTTTAACAAAGGAAGTTTTTGGGTGATTGATTACGAGATATGAATATTTCCTTTTTCCATTTTGGTTGAAGAAGGAACTGTCTATGATGTCAAAAAGTCTAGTCTTTAATTTATCGTGAGGAATGGTCGTGTATAGTGTTGAAAAGTAATAGGTTTTGATGTTATTGATTTGGGAAAAGCTTTGCTATTTCAAGTTTACTAAAAGTTCTTTAGATTTTTTTTTTAGAATCCACATTTTATTAACACCACTTCTGGCATATGTAGTCGCACATCAAGTTTGAAGTTTCTCCTTCACAACTGTTAATATTTTCGTGAGGAGCAGAGACAGGGTAATGGTAGCGCACTTACTGGATCCAACAATGTATCTGTGTAAGGTTTTTATGTAATTTAGGATTCCAGTATAGATACGGTACCTCATATTCATTCGACACATTGGTTGGGATATTAAATGTGTGTAAAACTGACGCATGGTTTTGAAGAAATTCCTGTTTTGAAAGGGCAGTTTAAGTATAATTACGATTACCAACGTATATGTAACGGCGGAACATAGAGATGACTACCCGTTTTAATGAAATTGATGCTGCCCTAGTACATAGTATAATAAGCCTTTTGATTTTACAAAATGCCGATCACCCCCATAATATCCAATATGCATACAGTATTCCATATGCATGTTTAGCAACACCCGATGATTGTTTACAAACTTCCAAACCAAGTGATCTCTTCCAATCCACGTGGATATTATACGCTACACTACGCCTTTCAAAGCATTTGCTTGTTATTGTAGCACAAGAATATTCTAAATGCTTTAAAGAAATGTATGATACTGCGTCGGTATTTTGACAGAAACGCAATTGCATGAGACATTTTCAATCTCTACCCAGGGTTATTGTTTTTAATACTATTTGTTTTGAATAATTCATAAAGAACAAGGTACGATTGTGTAAATAAAAAGGCCCCCCAAAAGTCTCCGATTTAAATGTGTCTTGAATCAAGCTTGATTTGTGTTTTGAATAAGTTAGATACATGCCAAGTATACAATCTAAACTTAAATCAAAGTTATTTCTTATTTTATAGCATTATTACGTCATGAACAAGAGTTCTTCCCGCCTTTTTTCAAAACGAGCTTGATAACTGTTAAATTCCATCCAGATTATTGCTTAGGAAAAGGTGTGCCCATCCGTCGAGCAAAATGAAATTAATATATAATGTGTATTAAGAGAAGACGAAAAATGTGTTTGAATATAAATTTGCTCAACGCATGGACTATATGTTTTCTGAAAGGAAAACCCCCTGAATTTATGAAAATTTTCATTGATTTTTGCATTTTTTGGCAATTTTATATGACAAAGATTTTGGTTCAATGTCACTATTTTTATCATATATACAAATTGGTAATGAGCCTAATTGTATGGCAGTGCCACACCCAATTAAACCCGTCTCACCGGAACAAAGAGGTATTCAATATTTAAAATGTGTTACCCCGAACTCTATTCGAACACCCTGTGAACTGTGTGAACGGCGGCGTCAGAATGAAGAGCGTGCACACATTGTGAGTGAGTTATAAATAAGCCGACAAACCGGTTTTAATATTCCAAGTAATCAAACATAATTTATAAATTTCTTAATTACCTGGACTATTGTTATAAACACAAAATACTAATATTAAATTGTATCTGAAACTTAAATACATTATTTTGCATATTTTTTTAACCTCAAAGAAAATGATTCGCAAGGACAGAACTATATAAATAACTCTCAATCAATTACGGCGCGCAGTTCGCGATAAAATTCCACAATACGATTTATGCGTCACATGTATGCCAACTTCACTGTCCTGTCATACAACACAAAGCAATTTGGGATCAAATTAAATGTAGTTTGGATTTGCTTATGTATTCCTTATTTGAATGCCAGATTTTGGGACTCCTACTGAAATCATCTATTTTCTGGCCCAGATGACTATAGAAAATGTCTCTACTTCTTTGCCGATAGGTGTCGTTGATTGGAAGACTTTTGAGTATCCTCATAATAACGGTTGACCCAGGGATTAAATAAAAACAAAATACAGGTAAACTTTGATATCATCGATATGTTGAATACCACGGATGTTTCGAAGTGAGTTGACGGTCCTGGCCAGTTTTACTATATTCATGATTTTAAAAAAGGTTTCTCAAACACGGGAATATCGAATACCTGCCTGATCTTGAAGTACATTTACTGTCCCAAGTGCTAAAACACATGTGTTATCTCGAAGTCCAAGAATTTTCTCGCTCCATTGACTTCACACCTGAATTCCACAATCATCCTGTAAGTAATGGTTATCTTCTAGCATCCGAGTAATAGTCACATTATCAAATAGATGGGCGGTCCTTGTGTCATGAGTGCACGGAGAGCACGAGTGAGAGAAGGATCGCCCATCTCTTTGGAAATGATAATTTTACGAGGATGCTGAAAGATGACCGACTTGTCACATATTTCAAAAGCTTCTCATTTTACATTTATTGAACCATACATTCAATACAATGGTATATTGTCATATACCATCGTCGGACGATGCATGTGTATATAAAATTCAATACGCTTTACCCGTAAAACAACAAAACTAACTTAACAAAAACTGATTATCCCTGTCAGTATCAATCACATATTGGTGACTTTATAAATTATTTTTCAGGAATTTAATTCTATACATGTATTTGTACAAATATTTTAAGAAAACATGTATAACACAAATATTAAAGTAAGAAAGGGATTTAAGATTTGCATTAGCAGACTCTATATAAAATGAGAGAGAGAGAGAGAGAGAGAGAGAGAGAGAGAGAGAGAGAGAGAGTAGAAAAGGAAGCTGAGACTTGACAGATGGACCTTGTTAATATCAACATTCGAGACAAGACTTTAAAGTGGTGGCCACAGCCAAGGAGCATGAAAACTTGAATTCCTTGGGAGAATATAATATATCTTACTTAACTGTTACATATTAATTTCTCCCTTTTGGAGATTTCCTTTTTGACGATGTTGACAATTTTGTCTCAGAAAAGTTTTAATGATTTAATTTAAAGTAACACCCATTTAATACAATTCAAGACTGGCGACTTGCGAATTCAGACTTCAAATGTAAAATACATAATGCATATAGAATACTGCTTAGAATGGATTTACAATTTACATCACTTCTACATATACGAAAAACATTTGGTTACTAACGTACATAGAAGAGTCAGCATACGAAATGGGCGTGTAAGCGTAAGTAAAGAACTCCAAAATATCATTGTTTATGTCTACAAGAAATACACTTACACAGTATTAGGCCACAATTAAGACATAGAAATGATAGATGAAACCAGCAAGTACAATGCAGTACCTCGGAGAGCTGTGAAAACTGCACAAATCCCTTAAAGGTACCTAGCGGGTGAACTTAGCGATCTACACGGTAATACATATAAGTTACTCTTCCAGAATTAGAATATAGCAAAACAAAATATTGACTGTATGCAAAGAGAGACAAATCTTCAGTAAAAAAAAGTGCACACAATCAGGTAGTTTACAGTGATTTGTCTCTGAAATGATAGTTTGCAGTATCACTTATATGTATACATGTATATACTAAATGGATTTCTCTTGAAGGAAGTATTTGTATTTCATCTTTTTATTGTCCTTAAAAATATTATAGTTTCATACATTTGCAATTTTTGTACGTAAAATGCAAAGGTGTTCTGCAAAACTATAAATGAAATTTTCCATTCCAGGGTTGTATCATCTTAACAGTCAAATGGCTCAATATTTATACATTCTAAACTTCCGTAATAATTATTTTCCGGAACTACTGTGAAGTTTGTAAAGATGACACTTCAGAAATCATTTGTCATGTCTCCAAAACCCATGTCGTTACATAAATGTTTATCAGTTCCACGAAATTATGAATATATGATATACCAGAAATGACTCCCTTTTATCACATGATCATAAAAATATAATGGGCTTCAAATAAATCACTTCAGTACCGGTGAAATATCCCATAGCATTTAGATATAAGGTATTTAAGCGAAGCTGTCAGTAGCCATTGAGAATTATCTTTAAAAAAGGTGAAAGTGCAAAATCACAAATCTGAAGTAAACTCTCACACTTTTGGGTTCAGTGATAGTAAATGTTCAAAAAGCAAAAATTACGGGAACGATGCATCTTGTTTCTATAGCAACGGACCGTGCCAACAATGAAATCATTATCACCTCCATATGGTGTTTATATATCTCAACTGATTCGATATGCAAGACCTTGTTCTGCGTATAGTCGGTTTTTAAATCGAGGTAAGCTACTGACAAACAAGTTGATGGTACAGGGGTTTCAACAGTCTCGATTGAAGTCAGCATTTCGCAAATTCTATGGTCGTGTTTGACGTGTTTCATACCGATTGTTAAGCCGTTCTTGGCACACTGATATTGACTGCGGATAACTCCGTTTACCTGATCAGGGTATAGGACTCACGACGGGTGTGACCGGTCAACAAGGGATGCTTACTCCTCCTAGGCACCTGATCCCACCTCTGGTGTGTCCAGGGTTCCGTGTTTGCCTAACTATCTATTTTGTATTGCTTATAGGAGTTATGAGATTGATCACTGTTCGTTATCTTCACCTTGCATGTTGAGGTTTTGTTTTACAAATATTTTTAATGAAAGAATTTTCCAACAATGTACAGCGAAAGGACATTCAAGAAAAGACTTAGATTATTATACTTGTGTTTTAAAAAATACACATGTCCCTGAAATGAATAAGTCATATATTAAAGTACCCAAGGAGCACGAACCTTTTTCAAAACATTTTTTTAATGGTTTATTGGGGGTTTGATAAAACAGTTTTTCAAAACGTTCTAAAAATGTTTTTAAAACATTTCGTCTTTTTGTAAATTGTGTTAAAAACGTGTAAAAGGCATTTTTATTTTTATTCTTGAAAAGGTTTTCTAATCTGTTTAATGAATTGTTTCAGAAATGTTTTTTAAGCGTTTCATTAAACAGTTTTTCAGTTCCTGATTAAAACTTTTTTTTCAAACGTTTTAAGAATGTTATGTTGACATTTCTGATAATCATTTTAGAAAATGTTGATATGACATTTTCTTAAAACAGTCTAAGTACGTTTTCAAAAAATGTCATTAAAATGATATTTTAAATATCTTTATTGAACATTTCAAAAACGTTTTTCAAATCCCTTAGCCAAAATAACTGGAAATTTTCCATTGAAATAAAATTGAAAATCAATTGAAATAGCAGTTATCATTGAAATACCAGTATTTTATCAGTGATTTGCTTTTGGGGCTCATTAGAACAGTTATTTCATGACCATTGAAATACCTGTTTTTGGATAAATGTACTTTCAATACCTTAAATTTACCAGTGAAACACAAGTTTTTCTTAAAACTTGATAATCAATGCTATAAATAAACATTTTTACACCAGTTAATTTCTATTACAGTTTTTCTGTTTTCAATGGTGAAGCATATCTTAGTCTAGTCAATCTAAAAGTTATATAAAAGTTTCCACCCTCTAAACCTTTCATCAGAAATTGATATTGATATAATTGATCACAAATTTTCCCTGAGACAGGGACTTTTGGACCAAGGTCATTTTGGAAAGGTCAAGGTCACTCGGAACATATACCTTATGTAAGTAAAAGTTTTTGAAGTTATGAATGAATATTGACACCAAAATAATTACCCCCCCCCCCCCCCGTAATTTAAAAAAAAAAATCCTAGTTAATAATTCTCAAAAACACGCCCCCCCCCCCTTCATCCTTCATTCAAAATGATGCTGCGTATCAACGTAGTAACCCCCCCCCCCCAAATGCAACGTACTTTAAAATGAGTGGCTCCCCCCTCCCCCGGCCACTCTTTTTTATTTTTGTAGTAGTGAGTGGGAAGATTAGGTAGAGGTTATGAGTATTGGCCCCATGTATTAAGTGACTCTCTCTCTCTCTCTCTCTCTCTCTCTCTCTCTCTCTCTCTCTCTTAAACACACGCTATATGATTTTCAAAGAAGTCGATATCGAGAATATTAAAATCTGGTAGGTCCCCCCTCTGAAAAAACAGTAGATTAAATAGATATCGGTAAATC
This sequence comes from Ostrea edulis, assembly GCF_947568905.1. Taxonomy (NCBI): domain Eukaryota; kingdom Metazoa; phylum Mollusca; class Bivalvia; order Ostreida; family Ostreidae; genus Ostrea; species Ostrea edulis. The sequence continues at coordinate 60,338,505 of NC_079167.1, forward strand.
GGCTGTTTCTTTCGACACGATTCCTGGATCCGCCCTTGATCCTCTCGCTTCTTCAGGATGCTGATCGCGCAGACTCCACATGACGTCATTTAAGGCATTTGAATTGAGTGTTGGACGAGTGAATATATTTGATCAACATGTTTGCAGCGATATATTATACCGATGACAGGAAAATAGAAGTGGTCCATTCTAAGAAGTGAATCGGTTGGAAAATGCAAACAAACATTCACAACTTTCAACTTGTTGTATAGAGACTGTGACAAAATGTAGCTAGATCTACTTGATGATGCGCGGGGCGGGAGAGTTGGATTCAGAGACGTGATGTCGACTACGATGTGTGTAAACAAAGGTAAGCATTTCTTTCGTATAAATTTCAAGTGCAATCACATGGGCCTGTCACGAATTTGATCCTTCTCTATATAGACTATACAATAAATTAATAGTGCGGGGGCCTAAATTTTGCAGCCTTTCATGCTTCACCGGCAATGGTGACGTCTCCATATGAGTGAAGTATTCTCGAGAGGGAAGTAAAACAGCGCAGATTTCAATTCACTGCGATGATTTACATGGATGTCGTTAGACGAAAATATCGAGATTAAAGATGTGTTTCTTAATTAGATCTTAGGAGTCGGCAGTTTTATCTGTAAGGGTGTACAATATAAATAACAAACACTAAGCTCTTCGCGATCGAAGCGACAGGAATGTAACCCAATTTTGGCAAAACACAACACGCGGCCCGGTATGATTTAACTAAATATGACAGTGGAAATGTCCCACCTGATTTCTGGAACGACCACGGTAAATAACGTTGACAATTTAGATTTATGAAACATCACAATGTGTAATATACATAATATATTTTGAGCAGTTGGGCATGCTGTGGGTAGTTTGAATTATCAAAATCGCAGTACATGTAAATGTAATTTGTAAAATGTAAATACATGACTATAGTACATGTATAGACTAGAAGCTGTAAAACATGTCGACTTGGTACAAAAAAAAAGATATAATATGATACAAAATTTCTTGTCAGAGCTATTTTAAAATATTGAATTGAGCCTCAATTTGAGGGACATGTTAATCCCTGAATATTCGTTTATCTACAGTGTAGATTACAGTCTTGGATCCAAAGTATTCCTAAAGCTTATATTTTAAATTTTATATAGTTAAACCTCATTATAATGCCCATCGTTTCATTTGCCACCTCACTTTATACCGCCACTGATTTTGAATGAACAATTTTTTCCAAATATAGGACCGTTACATGATTTTATTACTCTATAATATTGACCTGATCTTGCGGAGTTGAACTTTCTCGGACTTATTGTTAAACTTTTAAAGAACAACCCCGAAATAATTGACCCATAACCGATCAGGTCAATTAAATAGAGTAATATGTTTGTACAATTTAAAATAGTGCAAGTGGATTTAGTAAAAACTTACAACTTTTTTGTAGGTGCTGGAAGAAAAGCTTCAAAAAAACAAATTTCAGTGGAACTAAAGAATGAGGTGTTTGAGGTGTTAAGAAGTGCCCCGAATAAACCAGGAGGCTCCAATTACATGAAGGTATGTTTTATTAATAATTTAATTTAGAATTCATTTAATAGGTAGACATGATGTTCAAAGTTAATTAACAAGAGACCATTTTCACAACAAACCACCATTTTTTTTAAACAAAACTTTCGATAGATGTCTGTATCGCTGGTACACTTCCAGATTTTGGCTCTAGCTTCACTGATGAGACCAAATAGGTCGTTATGTACATTTGGTTCAACAAAATTCACACAGATACATCCAACAACAAGTGGCCTTCAAAATAACAAGGCCCCTTCTTCATTGATCTGATTTGATTGGATTGGCATTTTTATTTTTATTAAAACATTTATAAATACATTTTGCTTTGACATCAATTCTGACATTCTTCTAATATCACAAAATGTGGACATATAGTTTCGCAAAACTCTGTTGGAGTTTCCATTATTTTGAATGTACTTGCGACTTGCATGATACTATTGGGGAAAGCCGATGTACTAAATAAATATTCATGTCCCTCCATGAAAAGATTGTCAATTGATAGCATCTGCTGTTCTTTAACATTTTTTGGTCTATTTTATAGGGTTGTTATAGATAAATATATATAAATGTCAAGCTCCAAAATAAACCCAACAATGTTAGACCTGTATGAAATTTACAACAAATTTATGGTCGTTCCCTCATATATGTAAACTCTTATTTATCTGTTATCTTTTTTTAATATAGAAACAAAAGGAAAAGAGGCGGAGGTGCTTGCCTGAAATCCCAGAGGATGACTGATTGTGAGACGTTACAAATTTCTACACTGTGTTTCGGAAATCCCAGAGAACAGAGGATGACTGATTGTGAGACGATACAAATTTCTACACTGTGTTTCGGAAATTCCAGAGAACAGAGGATGACTGATTGTGAGACGTTACAAATTTCTACACTGTGTTTCGGAAATTCCAGAGAACAGAGGATGACTGATTGTGAGACGTTACAAATTTCTACACTGTGTTTCGGAAATCCCAGAGAACAGAGAATGACTTACAAGACTTTAAAAATTCCCCACTATGTTTTTTAAAATCCAATGTTACTGTTACATTTGCCTTTTTTTCATATCTAAATAGTAAATATTTTAAACTCTAAATAATATCTTTTGAATCCATATCTCCACAGGACAGTGGTATTTAAATGTCATTTTGCATCCATCGTCATTCCCACATGCTAAAAACAAAAATCAAAGAATAACAGAAAAGAAAAAAGTAAACACTAATCAAATAAGATTGAATACAATGCTTCATATAGTTTATTGCAACTTTTGAAAATAGGGATGTTTAAAAAATGATATTTTACCGTTAAAAGTGTCTTATAACAATGTTTTGAACACAGTTCATAATATTGTTTTGAAAACATTTCATAATATTGTTTTGAAAACGTTTTGTTATATTATTATAAAACATCTAATTAAAATGTTTTTAAAATGTTTTCAAACAACGTTTTGAAAATGCTTAAGAGAAACATTTTGAAAACGCTTTTACAAAACGATAAAAAAACGTTTTCGAAAACTGTTTTTCAAAACGTTTCCATTCTGTTTCTAGCGCCATACAAAAAAACGTTTTAAAAACATTTTTAAAAAATGTTTTCACGCTTTTAAAAGAAACGTTTCTAAAATGTTTCTGTAACGTTTCTGTGTTACCTGGGTATAAAAGAACATATTATAGGTGAAGATAACGAACAGTGATTAATTGCATAACTCCTATAAGCAATACAAAATATAAATTTGGGCAAACACGGACCCCTGGATGCACCAGGGTGTAAGCATCCCCTGCCGACCGGCCACACCCGCTGTGAGCCCTATATCCTGATCAGGTAAACGGAGTTATCCGTACTCAAAATCAATATGCCAAGAACGGCTTAACAATCCATATGAAACACGTCAGACAGCATTTGACTGAATGATAGGTTGTATTGACGAACTAGATCGTTATAACGACCATAGAATTTGCAAAATGCTGACTTCAATCGAGACTGTTGAAACCCCTGTACTAATGACTTGTTTGTCCGAAGCTTGTCTCGATTCAAAAACTGACTATTCGCAGAACAAGCTCTTGCGTATCGAATCAGATGGGGGATATATATACCATATGCAGGTGATAATGAAATATTGCTACATAAATATGGGAAGTTAACAATGAAGAAGCTGAAACCATCCCATTTGTCATACAGTTGAGTTGTCAGTTTACCGTTAATATCTACTTTCAATTTGGCTCCACTTTTTTGTCACACTGGTTTTGCCTATATTTAGCTCTAAAGCTTCATAGTTATTTCGGATTTCAAACATTTCGGTTGAGCATCACTGAAGAGACATTATTTGTCGAAATGCGCATCTGGTGCATCAAAATTGGTACCGTATAAGTTTTACATTAGAGACAAATGATACAAAAGTTTCAAATTTGGAGAAAGAGTGAATACATTTACTGATAATGTATGTCATTAATATGGGCTTAAAATAATCAGAAATACTTGTCAAATCAGTTTGACATTCGGGCACGAATTTGTAGCACCGTTTTTTTTTAAAGTAGAGGGGTGTGGGGTGGGAGGCTTTAGGAAAAAAGTGACGTGTCTAAAATTCTTGTGAAGTGGAACACAAATTTAATGATAAATTGTGCATTTGCACAAACTTAAAAATGCTAAAATGATAATTCGGGGGTTGGGGTTGGAATGTTATTAACTGAAACTTCCTCATTTCTTATACATGTACCAACGCTCGTTCCTCGCTACATGTACATGTGTAAGGGTTAAATTCATAACTGCAGGTTTTACATTCTTCTCTCATTCAGAACTTCTTTCCCTACTTTTTCAGGAAACAATAGTTATGTTTCATGTTTGTGTGGACAAACAGAAGAACAACTCTATACCTTCGAATACTTTTTCGAAAATTTCGCCTTCCTTATCGAACTTAAAATCTAGACTTTGTAACGTCATAACGACTCACAAATGCAAATATCGAGGATACAATGAATAGTAAATACCCGATTATGTGGTTCACTTCGAGCCGATCCGCACAGATCGAATATACCAATTACTGTAGAAGGTAAGTTATGTTATCCATCATAACATTTGATTAGATATGAAATTGTGAAGATAATGACTCATAACTCTTATGAATAATACAAAATTTAGAGTTGGGCAAATACGAACCCCTGGAAATACCAGAGGTGAGATCAAGTACAGGCATCCCCTATTGAAAATTTAGACAATATTTTCTGACGATCTAGTCATATGCATGGGGGAAAGTTGTTTCTCAAAAAAGTATAATTATATTCCTTCATTGCATTTTCTATTGCAATAATTGGGCCCCTGTATACAGTTTGCAACCTGTCTTTTTTCTGTATGACAAATAGCAAGGGTTCCCAAGCGTTCGAAAAGTCTTTGATTTCACCTAAACCTTTTTTCATATTCATACATTGAAATTCGTTATAATTATGGTCGGTTGGTCGTATACTATTGAACATTCCTTTCGAAAATCTTTCGCTCAAATGAAGATGTCTCCATTCCCGATGAAGGTTGGAAATTTAAATCTATGGTCAGAGCTTTTAGCCTTTGAGCCGGGAGGGATCTTTGACTCGATCCACCTGCTGTGACACGGAAATTCGGGTTTCGCGATTTCATCTGAAAGACCTCCCAAATTTAGTCACCTCTAGGGTCGGAAAGTCTCGTTTACTTTCACTTTCGATTTACTACTTCCGGGCAGCAGTCGAAAAATGTCACTTTGTTTTGCTTTGGTTATGCTCAGATCACAGCGTTAAAATGAACCTACAGCCTATATAGATCCCCTACGTATGCAAAAAGAGGAAGAAGTGGATTTATAGATGCAGGTAAACCAGTCATAATACTTATATTTTTATAGTTAAATCGCCGATTGAGAACTCAGAAGCAGTGAGCTCTACTACCCACGACCGGGTGATCAATCTAAAACATATTTTACTGAATATTTTCGATAATAAACAGCTGTCAAGTTGAAAGGTTTAGTTTTTTATGAGTTAGAACTAACATTACATGACACAATAATGCAGTATGTTACTTTTGATAATGGAGACAAACTGAATGCAAAAGGGTTCGGGGGGGGGGGGATAAAGCAATTAGCTGGGTAGTTAAAGTAAATATATGCAGGTAACTATTTGTACCATGTTTTGTCAATCTCCCTGATTAATAGTTGATCATATAAACTTGTAATAACATATTTTATGGGATGTTGATAGCTAGGGGGTGGGGCACATTTACAAGGCAATGCAGTTTCTCATTTTCATTATGTTTTAATTAATAATGATATTGCTTATGTTTTTATTGTGACCCTCAAGGAAAATGGTATCAATTTGGAAACAATAAATCTTCAAAGACGATTGGGATCACTGAAATAACATGTTTTTACAATATTTACATTAAGAAACATAATACAGGACTTAGAAAAAGTTTTTGTTACACTTGTACTTCATTTCTGTATATGTGTTTGTAAAACACTATGCCTCTTGTGGCAACAAAGAAATAGTCAACATTCACCCATTCATTCAGATCTTAAATTAATTCAATTTAGATAATGTGGCGTTTGAATTCTTCTTGAAAATGAACATTTTGATACAAGATGTTTATTTACTGTTTAATAGTGCAGTGGTGGAACAAGAGGGGGTGGGGGTGGTGGTGGTGCCATCCCCCATTTGGTAGTTCATATGTAACAAATATGGGGATTTGGGTTGCAATTTTGATAATTTTAATTTACACACATACCTCTTTTAGGGGGATAATATAAATTACACCCCCCTCCTTTGCAAATTTTCTTGATCCACCCCTGCAATACTTTTAATGATATTCACTTGATGTCTATGCTTGTTACAGATGCTGCTATATACACCGTTTCCTTCAGAAGTAGCAATGTGTTGGTGGCTGTTATGAAGAGAATGGGCCCATTTTAACAACTTCTAGCATGGGCGGTACAAGGGTCCATACCAGTGATCAATTCCTCATGACTCTTATGAAGTTGCACCTAAATCTAAGGGATCTACATTTAGCAGGCCAGAGGGCTCAATGCCGAATTTACCTCTGAAAGAATCGCAATGGATACAACAAACATAACACTGGATTAAACTTTAAAAATGAATAACTAGTCATTATCTGACAGCAACTACATTGTGCAAAATTTGTCACACAGCAAAGGCTATCACTTGTGTAGCACAATTGTTCTGAATTATATCCGGGATCCATCTCTGATTGTGACATTGTTGATCACTGAAATGTATTTGAGACGTTGAAGCCAGATAATATATGATTCTTGCTAATAAAGGATTTGATATATTTTGACAAACTTTAATCAGGAATGACATTTAACATATCACCTTTTCTTTCATCAAAATCTCATTTCAGTAAGGATGAAGCACAGCTGTTACAAGACCAGGAAGAGTCAAATTCATGTGGAGTGTGCAATTGAATAATTAAAAACATCCATATTCTAAATCATATACCTTCACAATACAGACATATATATCTGTCCACTAAGATTTTCAACTCTGTGTGACTCTTGTACATTTGCAAATCCTCTACTGAAGGAAATAGCTGATATGAATGCCACAATATATTAAATCTTACCTTTGGACTTAGATACTATAAATATACAACTTCTTACTCACATTATTCTGCATTGTCAAGTTGTATTAAATGCATTCAAGTAAATGATAAAGTGAACATTTATTTAAGGTTACTAGTCAAAGAAATTGTTACAATGGTGATTCATGCACATCTTTACACTGATCATTTGTAGGAAAAACAAAATAAAACTAATGGAAGACATTTGATTTTTCACAAATCTGTCTAGTTGGTTATTGCAGAGAGGGCACAAAGGCTCAATCATGTATGCCAAGTATAATTCCCATAATTCATCTTGAAGGATGAGAATCAAGTTCCATGTTCATTGGTCTTCAAACTATGAAATCACAAGTGGTGCCTGTGAGGTAAAGCTTTTGGAGAACGTGATGCCAATAACCATGGTTCTCTTTGAGCTGCAGCACACCTTCCGGGTTGCACTCTGAAAATTTTACCAAAAATTTTTTTTTAAAAGGCTGACATCCACTATGTCTAAATATTCTTCCATAAAAATACCAATGCTAGATAATTCTTATTTGGACATGCAACATTTTTTTATAGCATAATAAAATGTATTTACTTATACTGCTGTCTGATATAATTTGTAAAGAAAAACTTTATAATGATATCTGCATTTATCTAGTAAAAAATTCCTATATGTTTGCACAGGCATCCTTTGCTGTTGCAGGTAAAGGACATTTTTAATATTTCTATATTGTCTGGAGATGCATTCATTTTTGGTTTTGGTGAACCTTTATAGTTTGGGATCACCTGAATTTACATGTATACAAGTATTCATTACAGAATGAATATCATTTAATATTGATAGCTTGACGAGCATATATTGCATAAAGAGCTCTGGTGAGTTACCTATATTCTGATTGCCTGGGTGGATACATTTCTCTCATTGTCATAGCTTTACGAGGTGCAGACTTAGGATGCTTTATCCAGCTGTGTTGTTTGCCCTTTTATATCTAAAAGATTAACATTGTAGTCATTGCCACACAAAACATGTAGATTATGCACACTAAAATGCAAATTGACTATCTGGACTTGTCAATATTTCATAATAGACATATAACATGTTCTATCAATTCAGCTGAAATTCAGATAAACCAAAATTCATAAGATATACATGTATTTATATCTACAATCCATGAAATATGCCAGTGGCGGATTTAAGGGGAGATATATTTCCACCTCATGAAATCCCCCCTCCCCCTATTTGAATTCCTGGGTCTGCAATACTAGTATATATAGAATTGCACACTAAAATGTTTGTTGACTAACTGGATTAGTGATAATTCAGCTGAAATTCAGATAAATCAAAAAAATCTAAAGATGCTAGTCGCAGATTTAAAGCCCCCCCCCCCCCCCCCCCGAATTTCTGGATCTGTTCTTGTATGCAGTTTTACATACCAAATGTATATACTACAATATTATAAATTACTGCAGCTACATAGTAGAAACAAAACTGACTCGAGGGACTTCCATATGTCACTACATGTAATATGATTGGTGTCAGTAAAAAGTGCTGTCTTCATTTTATAGAAACATCTTTATGAAATAATTTAGATAAATTTCTAAATGAAACTGTAAAACGTTCAAAATCATAGAATAAAATAAGGATATATATCCATGTTATACACAACAGGAAAGAAGTTTTATTCTTTCTTAGTGCTCTAGCGTTTTCACTCGATGCAGATTATTAGTGGGGGGGGGGTTACCACAACACCAATCAAGAATCAGTCTAATCAGAACTACGCAAATTTATTGCTGAGATTTTGATCGAGGACTTTCGATATCTTGAACTAAACTCTGAGATATAGATGTATGGGTGTATATGATGCAAACGACTGTGCAGTGCATATGATGCAGACGACTCTATAATGTAAACATACTATACCTGTACTTTGTTGGAAAATGTCTCGTATTGACGCTTGAACAACCGCTGTAATAACTCAGAGCTCTATCTAGAACAAATTTTCTAAACCCAGTTCTTATCCACCGCTCTCTCGCTTTTTGTAGTAAGCTCTATTTGGTTTTGAACGTAGCGAGTCTAGTACATTATTTATAATGCCATCCTGACAACTGCCCGGAAGTACGATTTCACGTTATTTCTCGCGAGTCACATGACGAGACTTTCCGACCCTCTTAGGAGAGGAAAGGGGTACGTACTGAGGACTTATTCTAACCCGAATTCTCATGGGATCACTATACGTATTAAATTAGATAAGTACCTTGTGACCTCATTTCAATAAAAGACATTTTTACCTTTTTAAAACAAGCTAGTATTTATACACAGTTCTAAAGTAACTCTTCTATCGCTAAAACTTTGCCATCAGAAGTGAATTTCTTTTGGTTATGAATAGTTCCCTTACAATGATGTCCCAGGTCACGACAGTCATTAACACGTTAAAACCGAGTCTGTAAACGTCCTTGAGCGATACGTATAAGACAGTGTGCGCTATGAGTCTGTTAACGTCCTTGAGCGATACGTATAAGACAGTGTGCACTATGTTATACAAACATAGAAAGTTTAAGCAGGCTATCACTTGATCAGACTGATAATATAACCTTTGGTGTTTACTATCATATATTGGTCATACCTTTGGGAACTTGTTCGCCAAGACAGGAGATCTACACGCCGTGTTCTCGTTGACTGTGAAAATCTCGTACGGCCAGTGAGTATACATAATTAGAACCATAATTGATCAATGGTTTGGTTTTGAACATTTGTACCAAAAAATCTGCCCCCGGATAACAGGATTTGGTGTTTCGTTTTAGAGAAATTTTTCAATATAGGATTGACTGTATATTTTCTTTTTTTTTTGGTTCATCGAGAAATGAATCTAAAAACCGCATTGCAAACTTTATGATAGCCAAACGCGATACCGCAGGATTATTGGATTTTCGGCAGAGTATAGATACTCGCTGATTTTGATCAGATCTTCAGGGGTAATGACATCCTTATGTTTCGTTGGTTTAGAAATTGCACATTTCACATTATGTTTCAGTTTGCCATCTAAAGTGTCGTTTGCACTTTTAAATTCTTTATCTTTTACAATGTCCATGTCTCTCTCCAAATCTGCAAGATGTCTGTTAATCGCTGCTCGAATGTTTTTATGGTATTCTAGTGATATTCGGTATTTTCTGTTGTTATACTTGTAATTTTTGGACGAGCTTCAGCATAACATTTGCATAATTTGGAGTTGAGGTCGGCAGCATCAATTGTGAATAAATCAATTTCAACACCAAACGTTTCTGAACTTCATTAAAAAAAAAATAAATAAATAAAATTCATTTTTTTAATTTTTAAACAAAAATTAGTCAACTGAGCATTTTTAAAAAAAATTCTTTATTTTCAAATTTCTATTTTGTTAAGACCCCTCCCCCACTTCCACTTAGCTATGTTTTTTTTTTTTAATATTTTAAGTAAAGTTTCTTTAAAACCGATATGATATATTTGATTATTTGAAATACACAAAATATAAATTTTAACAATGTTCAAGCTGAAGGGATCATTGTATTTATAAATTTAAAAAATAATAAATTACGTACCTTGTATGATTTGAACACCCCATTTTGTGTTACGTTTTGTTGAATCTGTTTGCCGGCTGTCCCGAAACATTTTGATATCCTCCTCGGTAGCTGTTTTGAACCTTTTTATCGAAGTGTTCCCAGAATTTGCCTCACCAAGTGTTCTTTTCATTTTAGCAATTAATTTTTCGAATTGTTGGACGCACCAGCATCGTTGGTTGCGGAAAAGGGGCCAATCATCTCTTCATTAAAGAATTCGTCGTCAATATTTTGTAGAAAATCTGAATTTTTCACGTTTTCTTCCATATCCAGCTCTACTTTAAAATCTCCGTGTAGATCATCCGATTCCATCGAGCAAACGATTAGTTTTCTTTTAGCAGACGTTTATGCATATTTCATTTATTGCGCATTTGCCAATTTTTTTTAGAGTTATCCTTCTTTGATTTTGGAGTTATCGTTCTTGATATAAATTTCATTATCTAGATTAGATTTGCCTTTAATTAGAATATTTAAGAAAATAGATTAAACAAATTTACTCAATAAATAAAATTATAAAATAATCATTATAATTAATTTCTTAAAATGTCAAATTTGTTCAGTTTTTGACAAAACAAATAAAAAACTACTAAGGCTAATGCAAATTTTATACACTACTCATTCATCTGTTTTGTTTTTGTACGATATATATATTACATGGTGCCCATGTGTGGAAAGAAGTTTGGATATCAAACATTCATCGGAAAATGAATGAATAATTGGTCTATAGTGAGAGTTGAGGGTAAAACAATGAATGGAAGGAAAATTGAATTATTATGTATTAGACGGTATTTGGAATGTTATGATTTCAATTGCCGTTTTGATTATTATAGTGTATATCACTCATTTTTCTGGGGGAGAAAACTGAATAACAAATTACAAATACAGTAGTAGAGAATCTTCAGAGCCAGTTAAAAACAGACCATTATAAAAATATATGTTTTTTTTTCCTGATTATGCTTTCGTTGTTTTCCTTTCATAGAGGAATAAATATCACTTCGAAATAAGCATGAATTTGGTATAAGCTTGTATTACTGTACACGACAGTAAATCGCTTATTCATCGTTACTGTGGTGAACATGTTTCCGTGTCAATTGCAGTGTGTAAACTAAAAGACGGAAAAGATACTGAATAATATCAGATGTTTTAAACGCGATGAATTGAACAATAACGAAGGTGACTATAACCAACAGTGATTATTCTCATGAAAAGGTTACGATAACCAACAGTGATTATTCTCATGAAAAGGTGACGATAACAAACAGTGATTATTCTCATGAAAAGGTGACGATAACAAACAGTGATTATTCTCATGAAAAGGTGACGATAACGAACAGTGATCAATCTCATAAAAAGGTGACAATAACGAACAGTGATCAATCTAATAACTCCTACAAAGAATACAAAATTGGAAGTTGGGTAAAAATGGACCGCTAGACATACCAGATGAGGGATCAGGTGCCTGGGAGGAGTACTGGGAGGAGTAAGCACCCCTTGTTGACTGGTCACAACCGCTTTATATCTTGATCAGGTAAACGGAATAACTCGTAGTCAATGTGTAAAGAACAACCTAACAATGAGTATGAAGCATCTGAGACATCATTATATACATTATTTGTCGAAATGCGCATCTGGTGCATCAAAATTGGTACCGTATAAGTTTTACATATTTACAATGTAATTGTTCTTTATAGGAAAATGAGAATAGCAGTATGTAAGTATATATTTTATTTCCATTTTACACCTGACGGACTAGGTTTACTTTTTCTATAAACTAACCCAGCATTTTTTTTATTTGGAACAAAACCCTAATTATCTTGTGATTAATTCTAAGGATAATGTACAAGGTGAAGACCAGGGAAGTTAGGCATTTTCATTGATATACTTTATTCATGGATGAGGTAAGCATGCCAGTTTGTAAAGTTATTTATGCAGCGTTTTGATATATATCATAATACATGTAATCGGAATGTGTTTTACGTCCTGTCGAGGATTTTTCACTCGTGTTGGGACTTCATTAGTTGTAGATGAAAGACCAAAACTTTAGATGCAAATGTAAAAATCGGAGTTCCTCGTGACTTTTTTCCATTGTAAATTGTATTGAATTAAACACAACTGTATAGTATTTAGGAAATAATACAATTTATCTAAATCCTCTTTACTCTTGGTCCGGAAGATTGCCTTTGTTCCCTTAGTCATTTCTTTAATCTGTAGATAAAATTTATTGTCAAAATGGAAGTGGTTGATTTCAAGAACGAATTTAACTCCTTCCAGTATAATTTGTTTTAGAAAATTGTGCATTTAATATATCCCAATGTTTATCACTCCAGTAGTTGACAGCTTCAAATCTTAATTAAGCATGTGGGATGTTGGTATTCAATATATCTGGATGTTGATCACTCCAGTACTCGACAGCTTCAAGTCTTAATTAAGCATGTGGGATGTTGGTATTCAATATATCTGGATGCTGATCACTCCAGTACTCGACAGCCTCAAGTCTTAATTAAGCATGTGGGATGTTGGCATTTAAACTGAGGAAGATTGTACTACGAATCACATTTTCAAGAATTTAATTTAGAAAGTCCAGATCTACTCTAATGCAGCTAGGAACTAATGTGAGGGAGGTCTGACAAATTACTTAGTGTCTGTGTACTTTATGCTAGTCTAGCGACGATTGGCCGCATTTTCAAGTTATTTGCGTGAAGCAACTTAAAATATACCTTTGCACAAGGTATTGAATTTCCTTAGTCTAGTGAATTTTGGATTAATCGTGAATTTGTTTTCGTGTGAATTCACATTTGATGCTCTTTTAACGTGATTTTCACATAGAAATTTTCATGTGAAATTCATGTGAATTTCACGTGAAATTCACGCGAGGCACATTTGCCTGTGTACTAGTAATGCAATGATGTATAGAAACAATCATTGATATGTTCTTGGTCAATGCTATGTTTAGCGTAAAATAGTCGCCTTTCATCCTGGGCTAGCTGAGTAATGTATCAGCTTTCTATTTCCCCAAGGGGCCTCCGTGGCCGAGTGGTTAGAGCATCGCGCTCAAAATCACACGGCCTCTCAACTCTGTCGGCGCAGGTTCGAATCCCGCTCTCGCCGGTAAGTGAGAAAGTTTCCCAGTTTACTTTCGGAGGGTCGGTGGTCTCTTCCAAGGTACATGATCCTGACAAACATGTCGCAGTTCTCTTCATATGTGTCCATTTTACACACTTTCCTGATACATTGTCTGTACGCTCCTTGAACTATTAATATAGCTGCATTGCAAAGTGTAGACCGGGCACAATGTAGACACGGACTGCTAACTTCATAATCGTGACCTGATAAAATGTAGACACAACACGGCACGGAAAGATAGACATTGCTATCTTGATCAGGCTGTGCCTCTTTTGTATTTGAAGTAAGGTCCAGATCAAAAACAAAGATGATTCTTAATTGTGAGGTTAAAGGTGAAAGCTACAACTTTATCTGAGAAATTGAAAAAAAAAATTGAACGGAGAGTAAAGGGCATGGGTGACTAGAGTAAATTTATTGCTGTGAAAAATAATAACGTAAGTCAACATCTGACTCCTTACCTCATTTGGTTGGCAGATAGTCGTTGTTGAACAAGAAAGTACGTCGCTATGAACAATAAGTCCATCCTGATTCAGTAAACTGGTAGCTTATTATTCTAAGGACACACCATGACTTAGTTAAGATCAAGTTTTGGTGTCAGAAGACTTATGTAACTAAAACATTGCAAAATTAACCTGCAAGTGTCTTATGTGAGCCTACTGAATAAGGATTCATTACTGAACAGTTGAAGGAAAATCACTATTATAATGATTTTTTAAAAAAGATGATTGTGTTGTTTGAATAACATTGTGATCCATGTTTGTTGAATAAACAACTTTGCAAAAATGAGTTGTTCTGTGTTAATATTATAAATTTACTAATTACTGGTGTGTCCAGGGGTCCGTGTTTGCCCAACTATCTATTTTGTATTGCTTGTAGGAGTTATGAGATTGATCACTGTTCGTTATCTTAACCTTGCATTTAACCATCGAGTTTGTATCTCTGCTGGTAGACAGTCTGTCCCCGAGGATAGTTGTCGCTCGATATATGTTCCTTCATGAATATACACAATAACGAAACAATACTGGCTGACACGTCGCACAGTATAAAAAGGTGTCACTCTGTGGAGTCTATAAGGGACACAGGCTCCTACAGATCGGTTGGTGTCCCTCGGATTATCCTTCGAGATATCAAAGATTTGTCTTATGTACAATCGTCAGATTGTCAGCTTTGGTACAGAAACCAAAATTCTTATACCCAAATTAAAGACTGTTATGTTCCTTTAAGAGATATATTTGATAATTCCTTTTCAGACCTCATGTGTTCAACCTCAAAATGTTCTTCAAAAAATTGCAAAACTTGTGATATACTGATCACTAAAAATTCATTTAGTAGTAATATAACTGGACATAGTTTCTGTACCAAAACGTTTAATAATTTGACTTGTAAATCTTCTAACGTTGTCTACGCCATTGAGTGTAACCTGTGTGGCTTAATTTATGTGGGAGTAACCAAGGGTTCACTTAATAAAAGAATATCGGGGCACAGATTTCAAATTAATAATGGTGGTAACCAACTTCTTTACAAGCATTTTAATGCACCGGACCACTCCATCTTGTCCATGAGGGTAAGGATTTTAGAAAAAAATTACCACCACACAAACAATCCTACATTCTGCACCCCTTTTCGTAGACAACGAGAAGATCACTGGATCAGGACCCTAGGCACTGCATTTCCATATGGATGCAATGATAATGTATATGATGTGGGAAATTTGACTAGTCCACAAGGAAATAACGTTAATGTGATGGGACTCTTTCCCAATACCCAAAGACGAAAACGCAGTCACGGACATCGTTCATATAAAAGACCAAGTATAAATGATGTCACGTTTGATTCACTTTTGCCTCACGTCAACAGACAATTGTGTCCATATCATATTCGTACAAAACTTTACTCTATTCCATTGAGGGTTTTACATACGTTATTTGAAGAAGCTATGGCTAGTCTATACTTGGATTTTTCAACACCTGAATATAGACTTAACTCTATGATTATGGATGTTGCCTACCACAGGCTCTATAAACCAGCACGGACCATGGATGATATTCCTTCCAAATCATGCCGTCAGTTCCTTAAGCTCAAATTTACAAACAAAGGAATAGATGCCGTCAACATAAGCAACATTCTTCGTCATAAAAGGGTTCAGTCGTGTATTCCAACTTATTTCAAGTTCAAGTCTACACCTGTATTTCCTACAGCTATACTTCTACTATTGCATCCAAACTTTTTAATTATAAACAAACTTTACAGTGCTTAGATATAGACCATCTTATACGTAATCCACCAACATATTCTTGTTCTTCATCTTCTTTCAACTACAGTCCAGCTGGACATGTCATTACTGGTGATGTTGACATAGTTGAAAATGAGGACCTCAAATCACTCATTCTTAAAGGTCCTAAATACAGAGAACCTCGGTCTTTTAATTGGCGACAGAACTTCATCTCTATTATGAGTTCTGTCGAAGATTATGCTAGACGAAGGGCTAAATATGAAAAAGAAGAACTTGATACATTGTCAGAATGGGTTAAAAGCATAAGAGGGATATTAAAATCCCGCATTAGACACATGAAAACAAAAGTACGTACCATCTATCCTTCTGTGTTTAGTAAACCAGAAGTGATAAAAGAATTAGATAGGTTACATGAGGAATATGTTTTGGTTCCAGCTTACAAAGCTAGTAACAACATTGTCTTTGTTTGTAAGGCTCATTATTACAACTGTATTTTAAACGAACTTGGCATTCATTCCACTTTTGGTAATCATACTTATACTCCAACTGCCCTTTCAAAAGACGAAATTCTTCAAAACCATGCTTCAGTTTTAGACACATTTAATATTCCAGTCAATGGGTTGAATGAATATGAGTTACCGTACCTATACTGGATTCCTAAACTACATAAAAACCCTTACAAACAAAGATACGTTGCTGTATCCAGTAAGTGCTCTACCAAGCCCCTATCTTTGCTCCTCACGAAAATATTAACAGCTGTGAAGGAGAAACTTCAAACTTACTGTGCGACTACATATGCCAGAAGTGGTGTTAATCAAATGTGGATTCTAAAAAATTCTTAAGAACTTTTAGTAAACTTGAAATCACAGAATTTTCCCCAAATCAATAGCATTAAAACCTATGACTTTTCAACACTATACATGACCATTCCTCACGATAAATTAAAGACTAGACTTTTTGACATCATTGACAGTTGCTTCTTCAATAAAAACGGAAAACGGAAATATTCATATCTAGTTATCAGTCATTCAAAACCTTACTTTGTTAAACACCACTCTGATTCCACGCACAAGTACTCTGAAGTTGAAATAAAAAATATGCTAGAGTTCCTCATTGACAATATCTTTGTGGTCTTTGGTGATCAGGTCTTCCAACAGTCTGTTGGAATTCCCATGGGCACGAATTGTGCTCCTTTGTTAGCTGACCTGTTTTTATATTCATATGAAGCAGAATTTATTCAAAAACTTCTACGTGAAAAGAAAAAATCTCTCGCTGTGACCTTCAATTCGACTTTTAGATATATCGATGACGTTTTGTCTATTAACAATGATAGCTTTCATTCATATGTCGATTTGATATATCCCTGTGAGCTCGAAATAAAGGACACCACAGAGTCGTCCACTTCTGCTTCATACTTAGATGTTTTATTGAAAGTAGACATTAACGGCAAACTAACAACTCAACTGTATGATAAACGGGATGATTTCAACTTCTCCATCGTCAACTTCCCATATTTATGTAGCAATATTCCATTATCACCTACATATGGTGTTTATATATCTCAACTGATTCGATATGCAAGAGCTTGTTCTGGGTATAGTCAGTTTTTAAATCGAGGTAAGCTACTGACAAACAAATTGATGGTACAGGGATTTCAACAGTCTCGATTGAAGTCAGCATTTCGCAAATTCTTTGGTCGTTATAACGATCTAGTTCGTCAATACAACCTCGCATTGGGTCAAATGCTGTCTGACGTGTTTCATACCGATTAAGCCGTTCTTGGCATACTGATTTT
This sequence comes from Ostrea edulis, assembly GCF_947568905.1. NCBI lineage: Eukaryota > Metazoa > Mollusca > Bivalvia > Ostreida > Ostreidae > Ostrea > Ostrea edulis. The sequence goes on from NC_079167.1 coordinate 60,356,387, forward strand.
GACTGCGGATAACTCCGTTTACCTGATCAGGATATGGGGCTCACGGCCGGTGTGACCGGTCAACAGGGGATGCTTACTCCTCCTAGACACCTGATCCCACCTCTGGTGTGTCCAGGGGTCTGTGTTTGCCCAACTATCTATTTTGTATTGCTTGTAGGAGTTATGAGATTGATCACTGTTCGTTATCTTCACCTTGCATGTCAACATAGATTGCAGTAACACTGAACAAACTTCAATAAATTTTAAAGTTTCATGCGGTTTCTGTAGTAGAAAATGACACATATTGATTTTCTGGTCCAAAGGTCACCGGGTGCAATACAATACTCTGTACAATTGATGTCTGACCAGTTTCTTCAGAACCCTTTGATTGATAGTGATATTTCATACAGAGGTTGGTCACTGGTAGTATATGACCTCCATTGATTTTCAGGTCAAAAGATTAAAAATGGCAGGGGCCTCCGTGGCCTAGTGGTTGGAGCATAGCGTTCAAAATCACACGGCCTCAGTCGGCGCGGGTTCGAATCCCACTCGCGCTGGTAAGTGAGAAACTTTCCCAATTTACTTTCAGAAGGTCGGTGGTCTCTTTCCAGGTACATTGTATCTGGGTTCTCACTTTCACCAATAAACACAGGGCACCACCAGAAAACTGAAAAATTGTTGAGTGTGGCGGAAAATATCAATAAATCAATCAATTAAAAATGGCTAGGTGCAATGTAGCTAGTACTCTATGCAATGGTATCCCCCCAATATCTTGGGCCTGTTGTTCAATTGTGATATTTCATATGTTGGTTGGTTATGAATAGTAGATGACCCTAATGATTTCCAGGTCAAAGGTCAGCAAATACAAGGCAGTACAATGAACAATTTATTGGTATCTGCCCAATATCTTGAGAAGACTTTTTTATAGTTATTGATAATAGTTTACATGGCAATACAGTACATGTAATATAGCTCGTTTATGGAAATGATTGCAAAATCTACTTGGTGTTTGGGGAGGGAGGGTACTACTGGATTACAGTTTATGTTTACATGGGTTTTTTTTAATCACTCTAACTAATTTTTATTAATATGTTAAACTTCTCCATGTTTATTTTTAAAATATCAATTGCTCATATTGTTCATTTTAACTGAAAGTGGTGTAGGTTGTATTATTTGTCATTAGTATGAATTTTTGGCAAAATGCCCTAATCTACAGTTTTCGTACTACAATAGATCTATTGCACTACGTTTCACCATTAATCTTTTTATATATATTAAAAGTCTTTGATATGGACATCCTTTCATGACAGTTGATTATGCTGTATGTATTTTCCAAATTATCTAAATTCATCAACGAAATCCAACAAAAAATCCCTTTTTGGCAAAATGCCCAAATCTACAGTTTTCGTGCTACTACAGATCAATTGCACTACGTTTCACCATTAATCTTTTTATATATATTAAGAGTCTTTGATATGGACATCCTTTGGTGGCAGTTGATTATGCTGTATGTATTTTCCAAATTATCTAAATTCATCAATAAGATTCAACAAAAATCACTTTTTGGCAAAGTGCCAAATTATAATACATTGGTACAGCGGTAAGTAACACACTCTTTACCATAGGTGGATATAGATATCATAAGTAAGGAGGGAAATTTATGGGGAATCGAGATTTATGGAGAAAATTAGTTGTCTTTTTTAATTTTTTTATATACCACAAGGACAAAACATGGGCAAAACGGGCTGCATTTTGCAGTTTAATTAGCCCTCATTGACTGCTGTCGGTTTCCATGGCAACGGATGGTAGAAATTTGGTGGTGGGGTTGAAATTATGTAAGATGGTGCAAGTAAAGTCAATACTGTGAAAATCAAAGAAATCTGTGACATTGAGTGGCCAGACCCTATTTGATTTCTTTGATTTTTACATAGAATTGATCTTAAAATACATAACTTTGATAAAATATGGATGAAGTGGGAAAATATTTTTGCAATTGATTAATTATTACTACATGTACTTGTCATTATTTTTAGTACATGTATTATTGTTATTATTATTACTTTCACTATTGTACAGCAAGTAACCTAAATCACAGGGAGATTGATGCATGTATGAAAGGTGTGTTTGTGTAAGTGTCTGATGTATTGTATGTGACCAAAAAAATTAATAAATTATAAAAAAAAATAAAAAAAAAAATTAATTAAATTAACTAGGCTTTTTGAAATCGGGGCTCTGTATTGCGGCTAATTATCGCAATACTTCAGCGAACGAACTATTACAATTAATTTCTATAAGCATAAGGAAGAAAAAATGCATATAATTCTGTATACTTTGAAAACACGAGATGTGTCCTTTAATATTGTAACCTATCAGAATATAAAAAAGAAAATCACGAGGGGAAGTATGCATTGACAGACTTCAAAGCCAAGATCCATGTCAAAATCGGTGCTTAAATGGGGGAAATACTGTTTATGCCAACTTTAAATTAATCGAGCCTATGCTTAAAGGATAAATGTCAGCTATTATGTTAACACTCGAACTGCAGGAAAACAAAACGTTAGAAAGTTTATGAGCGTTTGAGAAGAAAATAACTCAAACAAAACTCGAAATTCACCAGCTATCTTTCTTAAAAGTGTCGATCGAATCGAAGAGAAATGAATGAATATTACATCTTTTCCATGGCCTAATTCAAACAATTTCTTCCTGATATTGTTAATTAATGTATACTACCGGCTAATATATTGTAAACAATATATGCTTTGATAACTTATATTGTCATTCATATACATGTAACCTGTCTATAGTATACGTACACACCTTTGCCCACCAAAGCATTCAATATACATGTAATATTGAATGATATCTCAGAAATTACACTCTCCTCATCCAAAATTTCTAATCAGATTTACATATTGTTTACATATGTATATAGTAGAAGTAAATCATGCAGTTAATTACTGTCGATTATCTATTTATTGAAAGCAATATTGCCAATCGTCCACGCTCCTCATCATGATATTATAACCATGATATTTTGAAACATTCCTGAGAAAGTGAAATTCAAATACAACAAATCAAAGAAGTTTCTTTCGATCATGAGAACTTAGCAGCTGATACGATATGGATTACATACTAATCATTCATTGTCCATATCTTACACAAAGAACTGCAAATGTGACACAATCTACCACAAGTGAGTCTCGTAAACTAAATGCATACGTGTAGGTTTCAATTTACTTTTATATCTGATAGATATATGATAGCTGAAAATATTTATAAACGATTTTTAAAGTTTGTTTCAATTATTGAGAACGTATTATAACGTTCCACTTGTCAGACTACTTTTAAATAAAATGTCTTATGATGATATCCTGCTCTTTATTATATGTATCTAGGGATTCAAGAACTGTATGCAAAGGACATATTTCGGTTGAGCATCACTAAAGAGACATTGTTTGTCGAAATGCGCATCTGGTGCATCAAAATTGCTATCGTATAAGTTTTACATACAAACTGAAATAAAGGTTGAGTGAAGTAACATTGCCCGATGATGCTTCACTTTTTTAATTCTTTTGATTCATATACATATATTTACATTTATGTTTACCTTCGATATCTTTACCTATTGTAATGATAGATATTTCGTTATCAATGCATTGCAGCTGTGAACAATATGCGTATGAATCTTGATATTTATAGATGCATATTTTAACGACTGGGAATTCCGACAGAAAATGAAAGTAAAATGTAAAAATTAGGAAAAATTCAGTTTTAACAAGAGGCCAATGGGCCACATCTCTCACCTGAGTCACCTTCGCCCATCTTTAAAGATTTTCCATATATATTCGCATGTAAAACTTTAATACCTATTGTGGCCTCAACCTATTCCCAGGGGCCATGATTTTTATAAATTTGAATTTGCATTATGTCAGAAAGCTTTCATGTAAATGTATACTTTTTTGGCCTAATGGTTCTTCAAAAACAGATTTTTGAAGATTTTCTCTATATATTTGTATGTAAAACTTTGATCTCCTATTGTAGCCCCATTCTACATGATTTTTAAAAACTTAAATCTGCACTGTCAGGAAGCTGTCATGTAAATGTTAACTTTTCTGGTCCAGTGATTCTTCATCAGAAGACTTTAATGCTTTTCCCTGTATATTTGTATGTAAAACTTTGATAACCTATTGTGACTCTATCCTACCCCAGGGGTAATGATTTAAACAAACTTGAATCTGCACTATGTCCGGAAGCTTTCATAGAAATTTGTACTCTCCTAGCCCAGTGGTTCTTGGGAGGAAGATTTTTAAAGATATTCTCTATATATTTGTATGTCAAACTTTCACCCCTATTGTTACCCAATCCTACCCCCGGGGTCATGATTTTAACAATCTTGAATTTGCACTATGTCAGGAAGCTGTCGGATAAATGTCAGCACTTCTAGCCCAATGGTTCTCGAGAAGAAGATTATTTTAATGACCCAACCCTATTTTTGCATTTTTGTTATCATCTCCCCTTTGAAGGGGGCACTACTCTTCAGTACTAGGAATACAATGCAATGTTCATTCTGATAGTAAAACATCTTTTCTCACTATCAGCTAATTTTTATAACATGAAAAGGAAATATAGCAGCAGAGCAATCTATCAATGCAGTGTAACACCTGTGAAATTTACACACTATTCTCAACACCCAAAATTTCCAATGAAATTAACATAAAATTAATGCACGTTTATATTGGAAATGCATCTAACAGATCTCAATGGACCATGACTTATGCACTAATTACTGTCAATTATTCATCCACGTCATCAAATTATGACAACATTTTCCGAAAGGTTTATAAGATTTCTTGCGGAAGTTACAACTCCTCCCGTTTGACTAGAATTTAACAGCTGGTACAAGATGGAGTGCATACTAGTGATTTACTTTCCATATGTTGCCCATACAGAAGATCACGATTTTTTGTTGAATGGATCAGAACTGAAAAGTCATTGTCGTCAACTAATAGTAGTAAATTGTAGCAATAGTACATACACTTATATAAATTCAACAGAGTACCAAGGTTGTTTTTTTTTGTTTTTTGTTTTTTAGATCTGCTCTATGATAATTCAACATGTTTACAATTACTACTCCGGTGAGGCGAGGTTTGATTCATTGTGAAGATACTATACCGATTTATCTTAATATGCTGAGGTATCCATTATTATACTTACATTTGAGGAATAAAAGTCTAGGTTCTTTTAGCGGTATACAAACAATGGAACCGCAGGATAATTAAACTAAGTATGGAATAGTTACGCTACCAATACATTTATTCCTTATATTGATAGCTTGTTATAAAAAATTTGTGCCACTTTCAGAGATCAGTGCTTTTATTGAGAAACAAATTCTCTAAACATTGAAACAATATGCTTTATTATTCATAAAACACTAGAAATAAAATAGGAGCTGTATACAATATATATATATATATATATATATATATATATATATATATAAATCGACATGTCCTAACATTATTCGCACTTATCTTGATTCTTTTCATTTATCATTTAGATTGATTAAATATTTTAAATTATTTTTCCACAGAAATACATAATTCTTTCCACTGACTTTGTGATATTTCAGGCATATATCGGCGACAAACTGATGAAATCCATGAACCAGTTTTGGAGTCCCTGTGGTAGTACGCAAGGAGCCGACTCATAAAGCTTTCAGAGGATGTAAATTCGTGAAGCAGATGCATTTGATGCTGTTTTATGAAGTGACATTCGTTGGTTCGTAACGTAAGTATAAACAGGTAACATTGAATCCACGAATTAACTATATCACCAGTAAAACTAGCCAATGTCACTTTCAAAGAAAACTCGCTAAATTGCTATAATATAAAATTTACCATCCTTTATCATATGAAAGGTGAAGATAACGAACAGTGATTAATCTCATCACTCCTACAATCAATACAAAATAGATAGTTGGGCAAACACGGACCCCTGGACACACCAGATGAGGGATCAGGGCCCTTATTCACAAAATATCTTACGACTAAGATGGAAAAAAGAATTCTGTTTGATAATCAAATACCGATCACAAGGCCATAAGTATGTATTCAACTTTTATAAACCATGGATGTATTTTACATATTCAAAAACTTCTACGTGAGAAGAAAAAATCTCTCGCTGTGACCTTCAATTCGACTTTTAGATATATCGATGACGTTTTGTCTATTAACAATGATAGCTTTCATTCATATGTCGATTTGATATATCCCTGTGAGCTCGAAATAAAGGACACCACAGAGTCGTCCACTTCTGCTTCATACTTGGATATTTTATTGAAAGCAGACATTAACGGCAAACTAACAACTCAACTGTATGACAAACGGGATGATTTCAGCTTCTCCATCGTCAACTTCCCACATTTATGTAGCAATATTCCATTATCACCTGCATATGGTGTTTATATATCTCAACTGATTCGATATGCAAGAGCTTGTTCTGGGTATAGTCAGTTTTTAAATCGAGGTAAGCTACTGACAAACAAGTTGATGGTACAGGGATTTCAACAGTCTCGATTGAAGTCAGCATTTCGCAAATTCTATGGTCGTTATAACGATCTAGTTCGTCAATACAACCTCGCATTGGGTTAAATGCTGTCTGACGTGTTTCATACCGATTGTTAAGCCGTTCTTGGCACACTGATTTTGACTGCGGATAACTCCGTTTACCTGATCAGGATATGGGGCTCACGGCGGGTGTGACCGGTCAACAGGGGATGCTTACTCCTCCTAGGCACCTGATCCCACCTCTGGTGTGTCCAGGGGTCTGTGTTTGCCCAACTATCTAATTTGTATTGCTTGTAGGAGTTATGAGATTGATCACTGTTCGTTATCTTCACCTTGCATTAATTAAGAAAGTCTACAAGAAATGAAAAATAAGGAAATTACAGTGTTTGTAAATTTTGATCTTAGTCGTAAGATATTTTGTGAATAGGTGCCCTGGTGCCTAGGAGGAGTAAACATCCCCTGTCAACCGGTCACACCCGCCGTGAGCCCTATATCCTGATCAGGTAAACGGAGTTATCCGCAGTCAAAATCAGTGTGCCAAGAACGGCTTAACAATTGTTATGAAACACGTCAGGATATCCATAGGATAGAAAGAATTGATAACATCATGTATTTCTTATACATTAAAAACAAATACGTTGTATAAAACACGAAAACGTTAATATAATGTCATATATCTATAATTTACAAACTAGGTTTGTCTTTTCTTCTAAGTTACAGACATGCAAATTTTTAATACAGATGATACAGTTTTAGTGAAGGATCAAGAATTCCCAGCAGAGTACTGAATAATCAATATCCACTCCTTCATTTCTAATTGCATAATTAGATGTCGATAGTAAAACATGGATGGGCGAAATGATGAATGTCATTTCTGCGATTTAAATACAGGCACATGCACTCTTTTAAAACATAAGACATCGATGAACGAGGGCTATACAATCAAGTTTAAAGCAACAAGGTAAGAAAGGATCTGAACTCTTAAATAATTGATACAACTCACTATTATCTGAAACGCTTTTTGATTTTCAACGAAAGAAAGGGCGAGCCGTGTTAATTGTATAGTATATTGAATAGAATGTCAAACTCGGTGATAGGTAGCAAATCGGCAATTATCAAATAAATACATCTGAATCTCAAAAGATCATAATCATGTTTGATGGCGACAGATAGCATATCCTACACACTTTTTGCACGAAATCCATGATGCATGCTTTTCACAGCACGCAAACGTACGTAACTCGAGTTTCGTGACGGAATGCATACTACATGTACATGTTATGCGAGTATGTATGTACTGGTTAAGAACTTTCCCCCTGATGTACATTATATTATTATATTATGTATTAATGGACATTTTCCTTCCAGATGACATACAACTTTACCTTGTCTAGACGATGGAATCATCTTGTAATCTTTATGATTATGATGGGTCCCATTTTCAGCAAAGTTTGACGCAAAATACGTCTTCATCCACATGAGGTGGGTACAAATGCTTATCGCTGCACTGATATACTTATATTCCGCGATTTTGAAATAGAAAAACCCGTATACAAGCAAAATACTCGGGCATTCCGTAGCTCAGTTTTTATGCTTGGATAATCAATGAAATGTCTAATGAAAAACACATGTCATTTATTATCATGATCAAACAAATGACGTAATAAAACAAGTTAAAACAAAATGATGTAATCCACCAAAATATACATAATTAATTGGCTGGAACAACTTAATGCAAACAACCGTTTACTAGTGACTAGGTTTGCAAATGAACAAATAAACATATAAATTACACAAATCAATCCCAGTCAATATACATATAAAAACACTAATAATATAAAACAGCTGGCGCACAAAAAAGGCCACAAAGCAATAAAACATGCGAACAAGTTGCATGTAAAATTGCTGCGCCACCCAAGAAACTAATATATTGTTTTTATTTTTTAGTCAAACCAATTCTATGGGTACAGTAGTAAATTGATTGAAATGTTTGTTCAAAAAGAATATATTTTGAATATTTCAGAACAGACAGCCCAATGTTTATGATTGGTTTGTGAACTTGCATCCGGCTTCTGTCGCACCCAGTGCTCATTTTGGACCAGCCTTCCTTGGATTTCATCGGACCTACCTTTTTTTGTAAGTGAAATCTGTCAAGTTAAAAGAAATCATATTATATTAAAAAACATTTTAACATTTCGTTATATAATCAGCTACTATGTGTTTTAGTTGGACATTGCAATCAAAGTTTATAGGATGGGTTGGGTTAATTTTTTCACAACATAGACGTCGCATCAAAACGAATGACCTTTAAAAAGAATATTTTCCCCAATTGTTTTGAAATTATTACGAAGGTTCCTGATTTGCAAGACAGATATCGCATTAAATATTTATAAATGCACTGGTGTAAGCTGGTATTATCAAACTTCAGAAAGTTTTAGTTAGTCTGATCGCAAAATACTAGAAAGAAAATAAACAATGTAACATCAGGTATGCCAAAGTCAGATATTGAAAACATTTGAGCTTTTCCTACATTTTTTCTCTTTGGTTAACATCATATATACAGCACGTTTTATCCCAACTATCAATCAAAGAACAATAATTGCCAGATTTTATATATATATTTTTGAATAACATACATTGTATCAAAATGCAATAATTTAAATTACATATATATACGTGGGTGCGTTACTTGTATTTAGGTCTAAAGCTTCATAGTTATTTCGGATTTCAAACATTTCGGTTGAGCATCACTGAAGAGACATTATTTGTCGAAATGCGCATCTCGTGCATCAAAATTGGTACCGTATAAGTTTTACATTATGACCCCTGGGTCGAGGCCTCTGCTGGTGGACTGTTAGTCCCCGAGGGTCTCTACAGCCCAGTAGCTAAGTACTTCGTTACTAGCTTGAAAATACGGATGTATATTTAATTGCTGTTATAAAATTTAGAAATTCATTTCAAAATTAAGGATTATCTCCCTCATGCATAGCTCTTATCATTGGACGAATTTGGCTCCACTTTTTTGACACGCTGTTTTTGGCTATATTTAGCTCTAAGCTTCATAGTTATTTCGGATTTCAAACATTTCGGTTGAGCATCACTGAAGAGACATTATTTGTCGAAATGCGCATCTCGTGCATCAAAATTGGTACCGTATAAGTTTTACATTGTATACATTGAGATTATGTATTCGAGTATGATATTCACTCAAGAAACGTTATTTTGTTATTCTTCAATCATCATTAAACCTGTCAGTAATTGTTCATGTTCCTATTTTGAATCTAAATGTTAGAATCTCACTGCCACGCCATATACATGTCGAGAAAACAAGAAAACCAATCGTCAATGGCGATTAATTTTCAAAACATTTGCACTGCTTGCATACAAATGTGTTTTTTATACATGTATGTTATACATGTAGAAATTTGTCCATATGATTTATTGATTGATTGTGGTTTTACGCCGTTCTGGCAATATTTCAGCTATTTTACGGCGGTTCATATGATATATGTAGTCAATTATAGTTAATTATTACTTTTGATGTGTAGATTGGAACGACAATTACAAAAATACGAGCCAGAAGTGTTCATTCCATTTTGGGATTCTTCCTTTGACAATCTTTTGGAGGATCCCACTTCCAGTGCCATTTTCACATCTAGTGGCGGGTCCTGGATCAGGGATTATACGGGAGGGTCCGTTCAGCGACTGGAAACACGAACACGCTGGCGTATTAATCCGCAACATTGGATCATCAGGTAGCTTATTCAGCAGGGAATTCATTGAACTCTTCTTTCTCAGAATCGTATTGAGGACATTTCCATTGATAGAACTAAAATAGATACCAGTCCTTAGTTTCACCACGGTTCTGTCCACAACTGGGTTAGTGGAACTCTCTCTGATATCAATTATTCTCCCGCTGATCCACTTTTTTTCATGCATCATTGTTTTGTGGACGCTTTATGGGAAAGATTTCGGGAGAACCAAATTCAACGTGGCTTTGATCCAGAATGGTATCCATTAGTTGATGGAGGCCACGCTCCGGACGCACCAATGAGGCCATTGTTGATTGGAAAAGAAGCTAATGGTGAAGACAAGTACCTGAAAAATAAGATCGGATATTCCAAAACATGGTCTTTGTGAAGTACGATGATCCACCATATAACTGTGATGTTGATTCCGATTGTCGATCAGTGCTGATGCGGTGTGAAAGGAAATTATGTCAACCTTTGACAATCGAAGAGAACGAGAGAATGAATTTTCAACATAGAGCAAAACGAGAGTTACTGGCTAATTTATCGACTCCTTATCGAGCTATGAAACGTAACTACGAACACACTCATTTGGGAAGAAATATAAATTCCACCCACCAGTTCAACTTAAAAACAGGTCCTTTTTACCACTCTTTTCAGAATTCCTTCGTGCTCAATGGTAAAGAGGATATTTCTAATTGGGTTTTTATACCGGTGATGATTTACAAAACGAGACAGAATGGACAGAACTATGACGTCTTTCCAATTAGAAATGGAGTGCCGGATTTCTCATCTGGAGATGTATTTGAGCAAGACTTGAATATCGAAAGTAAACCGAGGAGCAAGCAGATGGGTTCCATTAAAACCGAGAGATGCTCTCACATCGGATCTGGGATTTCTAAAGTATACGTGAAAACATTTGGTCTGGACTATCGAGGATTTTACACTGATCATGCTCTCCTAGATGAACGATTCCCTTTGTCTTCTGCATTAAGCACAGTAGGCGTTAAAAAGCCAGACAACAACAGAAGCAGTCACGTGTTGATTACCGCCCATGATTCGTGTGGGAAGATGTGCACAGCCTATTGTCTCAACTCTAGTACTCGTTCAATTCCTACTGAATATAAAACGTGTACTGGCTCTTCTCGAATAAGTACTACCAATCCATCCATGTACAGAAGCACATTAGGAGAGGCGTTGCTTAGTGCTTATAATTTTTCAAGTATCAATCCATCAATCTCAAAAGAGAATATTGCCATAATATTTCATTGTGTCTAGCAGTTTGTATGGAATTTTATTAAATCACATCGTAGTAGTGTAATATGAGTCTAGAAAACTTATATGTCTTGCTGGCTTTCTTACTTACACATGCACCTAAGCGTTTATATCATTATAACTTGGCACACAGGTTCTAATTGTCATGAACCAGTATTTCTAGAAATCATTTAAGGTTGATCGATCCTCATGTGATGTCATAGGTTTTTGCAAAAATCTTAATAGATTAAACTTTGCACATGATAGAAATATATTTTTCTGAGGAATTTTATTCACTGGATATAATAAAAAAAAATCTGGTAGATCATTAATACTGACAAAGTTTATATTTTCCATAGATAAACAATTATGATATAAAAATGTTGTCAAGAGCAATAACTCCTATGCTTGAATTTCCTCTACAGGAGGTCTATTATACATTGGTTTCCCTAATAGCCACAATTAATCTATACATATTTATGAATTCGCAGGTTGTTTTTTTTTAAAAACTGTTGAAATTTAAATGTTGCCATTTCAACAAGTTTTTGTCTATTTTTATTATTCCGTTTGACGAAAATGTGTGATTTTCTGGTGTTGATGTATGCTTCCTTTTTTGTATGTCTGACATCTTTAAAAAGTTGGCAAGATATACATTTTCTTTGGTTATTAATCAAATCAAACTATACTGAGTGGAAATTAATAAAAAATTTCCACTTTTAACCATTAATATTGATAAGTCACATGAGGACGGAGCTACCTTAAATCTAAAGGAGAGAGAGAGAGAGAGAGAGAGAGAGAGAGAGAGAGAGTCTGAGAATCTTATTTCATAAATTGATGTCATACTTGTTATTTATAAAAGAGGGATTTATTAAATATTTATTTTATAAAAATTCTGGTCCTACAGCCATCACTAAATTGGCGTTTCAAAACAAGACACCCACAGCCATTATCGGTCACTGAAGCATTAGTTACATGCATACGTATCATTTGTTCCAAGGCCTATGAAATCTAGAAAAAATTCCTGTATTCACCAAAAAGAGATATTAAAGTTATTTAAATGCACTCCCCCCAAGTCAAAACATCTACCCTGGGAAGCATGAAATTTACACGTGGTAGAGGTTTTCCTGATCTACATCACTATGCATCTAGTTATAAAGAAGAATCCTAAATTGGTCAATTGTGGCAATTTTTGACCTAAGGCCCCAGGGGTGGAAGAGTCCTGAAATTTACAATTGATATCCTCTTTGTCCCAAAATGTTATACGGTATTTGAAAAGAATTGAAATGATAGTTATCAATCAGTCACTTTCTCGTCAGAAGGCAATTTGCACTTGCCTATTTGCTAGGAATCACGGTGACACCTACATGTTGCATATAATTGTTTCCATTTAGCACTCAGCTACTTTCTAGATATGTCATAAATTATTCTACACATTTTTACACGTGAATTATCACTTCAAATACAGGCCATTTCCATTTCTAAAGAAAGTTGACCAGGCCTGTAGTTCGAAATCATACCCTGCTATTTTACACCTCTGTCAATACTAATTTGTACAAGTACGTAATATTCATGTTTTGTTTCTTGACGAAGTTAGAGGGGAAGACGTCTATAATGATTTGGAGTGATTAAGTTAAAGATAAACTTAATCACTCCAATAATTATACTCCCAACATTTTATTTCACAATTACGTTGTTTGGAAGCTATCTCTAACTTTGTCTGGTTTCTATAATTTTTTTGGAAAAAAAAATCTATTTTCATCCCAACCCGATCGTAGAAATTCTTTACACCATCGTCTGTTGACGCGCTTGGAACGGAAACAACCATTTTTCAACAATTCAGTGTGCAGTGTATCATGAAAGGGGAATAAAATAAACGGTGATCAAGCAATGCAAATTAGAGAGTTAGGCAAACACAGACCCCTAAATAAACCAGAGGTGGAATTACCATGGGGATCCGGGTTAGAATTGGTCATTAGTACCCCTTGCTTGTCGTAAGAGACGTCTAAATGGAACGGTCCTTCGGATGAGACAGCAAAAAAAACAAGGACCCGTGTCAGGGCAGGTGTGGCACGATATAGGTTGAAAGGCCATAAGCGTCGAGCATAGGCCTAAATTTTGCAGCCCTTCGCCGGCATTGGTGACGTCTCCATAAAAGTGAAAAATTCTTAAGCGAAACATTAAACAATATACATCCATCCATCCAGAGGTGGGGTGAAGTACCTAGGAGGAGTACGCATCCCCTGTCGAACGATCACACCAGCCGTGAGCCCTATATCTTGATCAGGTAAACGGAGTTATCCGTGGTCAAAATCAACGTACCACAAACAGCCTAACAATTAAACAGTTCGGACAGCATCATTCTCCTTACAATGTAGATTAATAATGGTTATCTTCTAGCATCACTGTAAATATGTGACAATAATGGTTGTCGTTTTTTCGTTGTGTGCGGTGTGTGATATTTCTTTATGTATTATATGTCTCTTGATAAAGACGCCGGTCGAAAATTTTAGGTTGAAATAACCAACAATGTCGTGGCTTTTACAGAGCTTTTATAAACAGTTTAGCCTAGTATCACTTTAGATCTGACACTTAAAGATTGATTGATTGAATATTGATTGAATATTGTTTAACGTCCCACTCGAGAATATTTCACTCATATGGAGACGTCACCACTGCCGGTGAAGGGATGCAAAATTTCGGCCTATGCTTGGCGCTTATGACCTTTGAGCAGGGAGGGATCTTGATCGTACCGCATCTGCTGTGACACGGGACCTCGGTTTTTGCGGTATCATATATATATATATATATATATATATATATATATATATTGGTACCGTATAAGTTTTATATATATATATATATATATATATACTTTGAACTTCATAACCGATTGCTTACATGTAGTTTCCGTGATTCTGTTTTTTGCACATCTACCCTAGACATGATCAGTACGGGATTGTCTGATGTTGATTCAATTTCCTGGGCGGCTTATTCTTTGTTTTTGTTTGGAGTTGGTCCATTTTGTTAACTTATTCAAACTTGTTGTTTACATTATCTTTCTCTGAAATTTTGTTTATTTTTTACTTCGTTTACATAGCTTATTTTCATTTGATTAATTTTTTTTTTGTATTTGTTACTTATTATCTTTTATAAATTATACATGGTTAAAATAGAACCTCTCTGGGTACCAGTTAGCTTTACTATTTGTCAACGTAATTGGGTTAACTCGTTCCACTTGAGATTAATTAAGTTTATTGTTTTTCATTTCGGACATTTTGGATCATCTCTTTGGACGAATAAGGCATGTCCTAATTCGCTCAACTTTTAACATTGATTGGCAAGCCTGAAGACCAAAAACATGTAGTCTGCGTTGTAAATACGTTTGTAGATTAGTGTAGTTGTAGTGCTAGATGTATTTATATGTAGTTTTTGTTATTATTCTCTGTTGATATTGGCCACATTATGTAATTGTTTTCGTTTGTCCTGAAGAAGGGACGGGTCGTCCTGAAAATTTGACAGTCTTATTGTTCGTGTCGTTGGTCATTTTACTGCTTTGTATAATTTTTTGTATCTGAACTTGTATCCATGTTGTGGATCCGACACTCTGAGGTATCGGGTGTTGTTGGAACTTTAGTGCTTATATATATATATATATATATATATATATATATACGACCCGTCCCTTCTTCAGGACAAGTGTTTTTTCACAAATTTTTTGGATGACTGATGACTAGATATGGATATTTCCGTTTTCCATTTTTGTTGAAGAAGCAACTGTCTATGATGTCAAAAAGTCTAGTCTTAAATTTATCGTGAGGAATGCTCGTGTAAAGTGTTGAAAAGTCATAGGTTTTCATGTTGTTGATCTGAGAAAAGTTTTGCGATTTCAAATTTACCAAAAGTTCTTTAGAATTTTTTAGAATCTACATTTGATTTACACCACGTTTGGCACATGCAGTTTCACAGTAAGTTAGGAGTTTCTCATTCACAGCTGTTAATATTTTCGTGAGCAGCAAAGATAGGGGCTTGATAGAGCACTTACTGGATCCAGTGGTGTACCTTTGTTTGTAAGGGTTTTTATGTAGTTTAAGAATCCAGTATAGCTACGGTACCTCGTATTCATTCGACCCACCGATTGGGATATGAAATGTGTCTAAAACTGAAGCTTGGTTTTGAAGAATTTCATCTTTTGACAAACAGGAGGATTTCAGCTTCTCCATCGTCAATTTTCCATATTTATGTAGCATTATTCCATTGTCACCTACATATGGTGTTTATATATCTCATCTGATTCAATGCGCAAGAGCTTGTTCTGCCTATGGTAAGTTTTTCAATCGAGGCAGGCTACTGACAAACAAGTTGATGGTACATGGGTTTCAACAGTCTCGTTTAAAATCAGCATTTCGCAAATACTATGGTCGTATAACGATCTAGTTTGTCAATATAACCTATCATTGGGTCACATCCTGTCTGACGTGTTTCATACCGATTGCTAGACCGTTCGTGGCACACTGATTTTGATTACCGATAACTCCCTTTGCCTGATCAAGTTATAGGGTTCACGGCGAGTGTGACCGGTCGACAGGCGATGGTTGCTTCTCCTAGGCACCTGATCCCACCTCTGGTGTGTCCAGGGGTCCGTGTTTTCCCAATTATCCATTTTTATTGCGTATGGGATTTATGAGATTAATCACTGTTAGATATCTTCACCTTTCATTGGGGCATAACTAAAGGGGCGTAGACGGGGCATAATTAAAGGGGCATAGACACATTTTTTTGTGAAATGCTTTATAGGTAATATTGATTAATAACATTATAGTATTTGATATGTGTAAACCATAGCGGCAAACCTAAATTTGCAAAGCTGACTCAAAGGTGTGTTTGAGATATTTTGAAAAAAATGCACGAACCTTGTTCATGTTTACTTGGTCCGCGACTCAACTATCAACATGGCGCCAAAGTTGACGGCTTCGGTGTAAAAAATAAAAGAGGTTTTTAAACAAAATATTGTAAATGTGTTTTCTTTGTACATGTACCTAATCTATGTTGAAATGTTGAACGCTTTTGATATATTTCTTTAAAATCTTCCTCTTCTCACTTCCTGGCTAATGACAAGCGTGTTTACAGTCCTTTGAAATGCGCGTACACTCCTTTCACGCTGTATTTAGACGGCGTAGATTCATGAATGAATGAGTTTATTTTTCTCAGTTGAAAGTCACAACATATAGAACATATAAACAAAAACAATTTAATACAATTATAAGTATGCGTAAACAGAGCAGAGAAGACAGTGTTTATATATACATGTATTGCAAGTATCAAATACCATAACAGTTGACTAACCAGGAGGATAGACCGTCTCGTTTACGGTTTTTATAAATTTGAATATAGTGTTTAACAACAAATCGTTCTGTGTAGAGAAAACATTGTAAAATTTGAAAGCATTTGGTCATGATCAATAATATTTTGGTACAAATGCTTTTCTTTCATGTTCAAACTTTTCCCAATGCATAATATAATGTATTCATCACCTACATTATCTACGTTACATAAACAGCATGTTCTATTTTCCCTATTAACATTATAATTATTCCATCGTCCAGTTTCTGTCGGTGAATGATGTATCTCACTTATAACTCAACAACTGATATTCAAATTTTGTTGACGATTAGAAATAATTTAGTTCAGCATTTTAAACAATAAAAATGAAAAAAAAAAATCTTAATTTTCAGCTCAAATCGTGCCTATGTCCTTTCAATAACTTAATGATTTGAAGAAAAAAAACAAACTTGAATTCATTCAAAATAGGGACATTTGTTTTTAATATGATTAGTGTGGCCCTGCTAGTTTTGAAAAGAATTTGTTTTAATTGATATCCTGTATATTCCAAATCTGACTTGAATTGAACGAAATTCAATTTGAACTACCGGAGAATGATTCCATATTAAGATAACTACATTGTATTCATCGACCTGCTGTTGTTGAGATGAAAGGTGAAGATAAGGAACAGTAATCAATCTCATAACTCCTATAAAGAATGCAAAATAGAAAGTTGAACAAACACGGACCCCTTGATATATCAGAGGTGGGATCAGGTGCCTAGGGGATGAAGAATTTTAAAGACATTTATGAAAAGCTAAAATCCTCTATTATGACTCCAACCTACTCCTGGAGGTAATAAAAATACAGGGAGGGGGAGAGAAAGTCCTGCGTCCCTAAGTACTAGTGTTCTGTAACCGAAATCATGACTTTTGCTGTGATTCGACCATTTCTCCAACGCAGGAGAAAATATTCAGCTGGATATGTACTTTCTTTTCTTCCTTTGCTTTTAGTTTCTTTTGGACCCTTACAATCAAAGATACACTGCTGGATCCAGTAAGTGCTCTACGAAGCCTCTATCTTTGCTCCTCACGAAAATATTAACAACTGTGAAAGAGAAACTTCAAACTTACTGTGCGACTACATAATTATGCCAGAAGTGGTGTAAATCAAATGTGAATTCTAAAAAACTCTAAAGAACTTTTAGTAAACTTGAAATCGCAAGACTTTTTTCAAATCAACAACATAAATTAATTAAAGACTAGACTATTTGACGTCATTAACAGTTGCATGTTCAACAAAAATGGAAAACGCAAATATTCATATCTAGTGATCAATCATCCGAAAGATTACTTTGTTAAACACCACTCTGGTTCCATGCACGAGTACTCTGAAGTTGAAATAAAAAATATGCTGCAGTTCCTCATTGACAATATCTTCGTAGTCTTTGGTGATCAGGTCTTCCAACAGTCTGTTAGAATTCCCATGGGCACGAATTGTGCTCCTTTGTTAGCTGACCTGGTTTTATATTCCTATGAAGCAGAAGTTATTACAAAACTTTTACGTGAGAAGAAAAAAATTCTTGCTGTGGTCTTGAATTCGACATTTAGATATATCAACGATGTTTTATCTATAAACAATGATAATTTTCATTCATATGTCGAATCGATATATCCCCGTTAAATGTCCGTCGGATGAGACGTTAAACGGTGTCCCGTGTCAAGGATCACAACCCCCTTGGCACACAAAAGATCGTTTCCCCGATTTTTGAAAAAGAGGAGACTCACTGGATGCGGTCAGAGAAAATCAAACACCCACAACCAAACATATTTCAACTAGTTAACCGCCGTAAAATGACTGAAATATTGAGGAAACGACGCAAGATCAAAATCAATCAATCAAAATACCCGTGAATTCGAAATAAAAGACACCCCAGAGTCGTCCAGTTTTGCTTCATAGTTAGATATTTTATTGGAAATCGATACTAACGGCAAACTAACCACCCATCTTTATGACAAACGGGATGATTTCAGCTTATCCATCGTCAACTTCCCATATTTATGTAGCAATATTCTAGTATTATCTGTAGATAGTGTTTATATCTCTCAACTGATTCGATATACGCAAGGTGTCCTGCGTATGATCAGTTTTTAAATCGAGGCAGGCTACTGACAAACAAGTTGATGGCGCAGGGTTTCGTCTCGTTTAAGGTCAGCATTTTGCAAATTCTATGACAGTTATAACGATCTAATTTGCCAATACAACCTACATGTATCATTTGGTTCAATATTGTCTGACGTGTTTCTTGCCGATTATTAGATCGTTCTTGGCACACTGATTTTGACCACAGATTACTCTGTTTATCTGATCGATATATAGGGCTTACGACGGGTGTGACCGGTCGACAGGGGATGCTTATTCCTCGTAGGCACCTAATCCCACCTCTAGTATATCCAGGGTTCCGTGTTTGCCCAACTCTTTATTTTGTATTGCTTATAGGAGTAATGAGATTGATCACTGTTTGTTATCTTTACCTTTCATTGTGCAAACCGTTAAGATTGCAAACAGAGTGTATTCTGAATTATAGCTATTGTGTATTACATGGACCAAATTTTCACTCACGTATTGATAACTGTTCAATCACATCTTTATATAATATCAATATTGATATCATACTGTCCTTTAAAACTATTTTATGTACATGACTTACAGAGGGCTAATGCAAAGCACAATTTAAAAAGAAATTCATAAATGCAAATATCATATTCTACAGACGACTTATTATGTTTTACTTTGGAGATGAAAGCTATTTAATTTTGTTAAAAACTTTTCACACTATATACATATCTAAATATACACACGTTTGTAGTTGCTTGAAATATGTGTATACTATATTATCATGTGTTGTGGATATGTAAATGTTTATTTATTGTGAAAACAAACACAAAATGAATAAATTAAAAAAAATGAATTACAAAAAAAAGCTATTTAATGGCAGTATAATACGACCTGAAATGTGAACAAGATCCTTAAGTTACTTTTCCTTTAAGGAAAAAATAAGCTTTGATATATACATGTATAAGGTGAAGGTTTATAAATGTTTTGCTTTACATCGTATGTTTGTAAAATAGTCTTGAGGGTTACCAAGACGCTGTAGCCTAATTTGACGTTTATGTCAATATTAGATAAGTTTTCTTTCTTTTCTTTGTGACACTTTGACGCTAAATACCTTCGGAAATTGCATGTGCAAAGGTGTTCCGAATAAAACAATTTGGAGATGTTTAAAACAAAGCGAAAATCAAAATACGACATATATATACAACACTTCGTGTAAAAATAGGTAATATTTAATGGATTGGCACTTGAAATAACGCAGCCTACCAGTCCAGTAGCAAGAAATGGTACGATGAAGTGATAAATTATCGCAATATTTATACTCTTTCGCATTTGGGAGGAGTAATGACACAAAAATCTTTAAAATTATCTCCTTATAACATCCTAAAATAGCTCATATTATTATCCTTAACGTTAACTGATATGGATATATAAAATACATTCATTTGCTGATCATGAAGCACCGACATTTTAATTTTAGAAAGTTTGAATTCTCAATTTATTCATGATAATTTCCGCCGAATTACCCATCGCAATTTAACACACACACACACACAGATAGAGAGAGAGAGAGGGGGGACCCGGAGGACTTGACCGATTGCCTTGGAACCCAGTGACCTGGCATAGCATTAAGTTTGGTATAAGAAGTTGATACTCCTAACCCATCCCCAACTTAATTGTTTTTTGTTTCTATTTTAAACGTATATTTCTTTTTTCCACATAAAAAGCACTTCATTTGTTTTGACGCATCCAAGTAACATAGTTTGAAATGGATAATTTGCAGGAAGTATTCATTACATGACTTCGTTAACAAACAAAAAATATTTTAACCTGCGAGTTTTAGATTTGCACAAGTGTTGTGGGAACATATCTTAGAAATGATTTGATATAAAATTTTGAGACAACGATACAAAAATACACGATATAAGATGCCAATGGCGCCCAGGAAAAAAATACTGCATATTGAAGATTTTCTGGTAGGTCCAACATTTTTAGAAGAACTACAGTGTTGCAGGAAACACTTTGTTTGACTCAGTAAATCTTACAAAACATCGGATACACACATACCGTAACAAATATACTGATCACAAGGAAGAGTTGTATAACATTAACAGTAACACACACACACACACACACACACACACACACACACACACACACACACAGAGAGAGAGAGAGAGAGAGAGAGAGAGAGAGAGAGAGAGAGAGAGTCTGACTTGTATGTATTTGAATCACGTAGTAAAATAGTAATGGAACGAAATTTTACATGTTCCTTTATGTATATTTTTGTCTTTAACTCCTTCATTTGTGACACAGCTCTCAGGAATCGATAGTTCCATAATCATGTTCAATGCTAACACATTCGTAGTCATGGTCAGTTTTTTGGCAGCCGACTTGGACAGTTTGATAAGTCATCCGAATCGTTCTTTCTCGCTCCCTGAAATTTATAGACCTTTCAATAACCATTTTATAATAATGAGAAATACGATGGAGTGTTGAATAAAACATAGAGAGAGGCTCGATCAAATAAATTTTCAATACCTTTTTCGTTTCACAAAGAATGTAACCAGTGTAATTGTCAGTACCAGTAACAGACCTCCAAGGACGGCGACAACGTAGACATAAGGCGTTGTTGATGACGTACTATTTGACGGTATTAATTCTAAAATTAGAATGAAAATTGTAAAAGCAGTGAAAATGTCATCCAAATGACCCTATTTACAATAGACAAGTCCACTACATGTTCGTCTGTATAATACTGTACCATGATGTCAGATTTTCGTGGTTTGAGAAGAATTGACGGTGGTTTGTTGTTAATGTTTGACACATTGAATGGTAGTTCCTATTCTCTCATTCCTGGATAATCCGCCTTAATTGACGTTTTCATAGTATGCATGGAAATATGTAGATTAATATTACATGCATAATTGATTGATGGATTTTATATTGTTTAGTGTCCCTCTCGAGAATTTTTCACTCATATGGAGACGTCACCATTGCCGGTGAAGGACTGCAAACTTTAGACCTACAGTACCTGGGCATAATGCAGTACGCAAAATGGTCGCCGTGAATAAATCCTACTGATATACCTGACGTATTGCTTGTTTTTTCCCATTAAGGTGAATTAAAATGTATCCTACCTTACTAGTACCTGGTTATGTAACCCTTTGCCTTTATTACAGCCCGTAATTGTGTGGGTATGGATTTGTATAGTTTTTTAAAACGTCTCTGAATCAATAGAAGTCCTTATTTCCTTCACTACACGAATAAGGTCATAACAATTTGTGATTTCGAATCTTGGTTGTTTTCCATACATTTTCAGTGATATTAATATCAGGTGATCGACTGGACCAGGTAAGTGTAGGTATATATATTCATTGTTTTCCATTCAACTGTCTAGATTGATGCACTGGACAAATACCCTCCTGCAGTATCCAGTGACTTGCAGGGAACTCCTTCGCGACAAGGGACCACAAATTATCATCTAGAACTGAAACATACTTTTCAAAGTTTATATTTCCCTTCACTTTGGTCAAAGTTCCAACACCATTAAAAGATAAACATCCCCAGAACATAGCCGATATGCCGGAGTGGGGCGAATGGTTGCTGTACATTCCAAGACAGGCGGGTTGAAATCTTTCTCCGGGCATTCTCCAGACGTAAATTTTTCTGTCCTTGCCTAAAACAACATTCATCTCATCACCAAATATGACCTGATTCCAGTTTTCTTCCACTGTCCACCCTAACTTTGATCGACATCATGAAACACAGTTTTGACGATTGAGTTTCGAAATTGTTATTTTCTTTGTAACTGAGCACCACTTGTACTTCTGCTCCTTCAACCTTTTTCTTACTGTTCTATTAGACACTTTTCAGGTAAGCCTGACAGGGTCTGACAGCGATTTTTTTTCACCAACCTTGACAGGATGCGATCACCTTTTTTGTCCACCAATCGTTTTCTGCCTGGTCTTTTCTGTTTTCCCCGCTGTAAAATGGCTCAAATATTGCCAAAAACGGCGTAAAACCATAATCAATCAATCAATCTTTGTTTTCCACACAACGTCTTTCAGCATTTCGTCTTACGACCTTCTGGACAGAGTTTCCACTTATTCCAATAATATCTGAAAATTTCCGGCTACTAAAACCGCTCTCGGTCAATTTAATTATCGTCTACTTTTGCTCTGTTGACAGGTCTTTTCTTCTCGGAGCCATTTTATTTGACGTATGTTTTACTGCTAATAATAGATACAAGCAACTTATAATAGGTACAGCTTTTAATGTTTTATTTATTTTCTATGTGTTATGTGTATAACATTCTGTTGTAAGGTATATATGCATTGTAAAGCACCTTTGAGCGTACATTAACATAGTGTATGAAAAGGGTGCTATATAAATATGGTATCATTATCATTATAATCCATGACGTCAGATATGACGCTCATGTATGGATACATGTAACTGTCATAATTTTTGACCGCATATCAAAATTGAGAAAGAAACCACCTCGGTGTAATTTCTTTTATTTACGGCGGCCATTTTGCGTACTGTGTCATGGCCAGGTACTGTATGCTCGGCTCTCACAGCCTTTGAGAGGTCACACCTGCTTTGACACGGGACCTCGGTTTTTGCTGTCTCATCCGAAGGACCTCCCCAATTAGTCGCCTCTTACAACAAGCAAGGAGTACTGGGGACATATTCTAACTCGGATTCCCACGGGACTATTTCAAGAAACATTTTTGATTTTCTTTTTATTTTGATACAGACCAATTGATGTATTTGAACTTCATCAATTTTTTGGCCTTGTAATTTAAAAACGATGAAAGTTGATGATTTTCGATATCCGGCATAGAAACATTTATTAAGTGCATCATGGTTAAAATTCTATGATTGTAATATTTTTGTATCATGGTAGTTTTTATATATTTTGTCGCCATAACATTGTAACCATTCTCTCTCTTATGCTCACAAAAATGGTAAAAATTATTTTTATAAAATTTTATTTAGGGCACAACCTGCTATCTAACTATATACCTTTAATAGTGTGTTAACAACAGAATCAGAGATATAGATATTGTATTTCACATAGGAAACAATGTACAAAAAAACTAGCAGGAAACCTTCTCTAAATCTACAAAATGTATTTAAACTAGAACTTCAATAAATATGGTATGGGAAGATTTCTATCTAGTGATTAGTGATCTAAAACGTTTTTGTAACCTGGTCTTCCAACGGTCTGTTGGAATTCCCATGGCCACGAATTGTGCTTCTTTATTAACTGACTTGTTTTTGTATTCTTATGAGGCAGAATTTATTGTCAAGTTTCTACATGAGAAGAAAAAATATCTTGCTGCTGGTCTTCAACTAGAGATTTAGAGATATCGACGACGTTTATTATATTAACAATACTTATTTTATTTATACATGTATGTCGAATCGATATATTCCAGTGAATTCGAAATAAGACAACACTTCCGATACAATCCATATCGCAATGGATTCCGTATCGCCCTTTCGTGCATTCTGTACAGTTTCCTAACTTTTGATCACATTTCTCACAGCTATCCGAAGGACAAGGGATGTCATAATAGTCACCATAGAATGAACCGTTACATCCATTCCAACATTTTCCATTGTTTCCACATCCATCAGCACATTTTGAATTACACTGACAAGAGCTACCTGACCAGCTTTCTCTACAGGAAGTACATGAATCTGCCGAGTCACAGGTAAGGCATTTAGAAGAACAATCGTACTGACAGTAACTTCCATAAAATCCAGGTTTACATGCTTCACAATCATATGAACCTGAAGTACAGTTGTAACAGTTTTTGAAACAATTACCATTACAAAATATCCCGTGATATCCCGGTAAACATCGTGTACAGTTGTTACCACTGGCACAGGAACCACTTTCACAATCAGAGGGGCATTCTACGTCACACCTGTCTCCATACCAACCACTCTTGCAGCCTTTTATGCAAACTCCCGTGAATCCGTCACATTGATTGTCCATACACTTTACACACGTCTTGTCACACAAGTACCCATATGTTCCTGTGCTGCATTCTATAGAACAATCATACATGCATTCATTTGTAAAGCTAGACAAAAATATAAAAGAAAATCAAATGAATTCAACAAATTATACCACTTATAATTAAAATCCAATATCCCCTTTGATACAAGTTTAGCTTCTGAGAAATATGTGGAAGTCATTTTTATTCAAAATACAAGATTTTAACGTCAGGCTCAATGGACCAATCAGGAAGAACCTTTCTTGGTAACAGATAAATCGTTGCATAAAAGTATGTCGCCTAACTTCTATGGAATGACTTCATGTCCTCCCAGAATCCCTGTATCTTCCTCTAAGCACGCATAGATGCAGGAAAATTATCATGATAATTAGTCAGCCGGAGGGTTTGATAAAGGTGAGGAAATCTAGAATACTTACGAAACACTTTGATATCATACACGATCAAACTTCCTCTTGTTGTTTCCCTCAAAATGACAATTTGATCACCGGTAATTGCTTGGTCATTTTTACATGTAATGTTCCATTTCAATGACTGACGTTCATTATTCTGTATTCTGGCACACAAAGATTCTCTATCTAAATTCTCATTTGACGAATTCTTCACATAGACAAAGTAACTTCCAATTCCTACCAAAAAAAAAATAATACAGAAACTATACATTATACGATATTTGATTCAAAGGGGCAAACCTTTGCTCATGCGTCCGTGTAACTGTTCATTTAAAAAAAATCTGCTCAATTATTTTGCAAGTATGTTCACGTTAGACTTCATATATAGTACGTATACTTCCAGGGGAACGATACGCCCTTTCCAATCATGTATTGTTTTCTTTATATGGAATTATAAAGTTTCTTCATTATAATTATATGGCATGCAACTGCTTATCATTTGATTTTCTAATAGGTCATTAAGTAATATACTTTGCTCCATAAAAAGGATATTATCATTATTGACATAATGTAAAGTGAAATTTCGTAGATTTACCGGTATTCTGTGGAAAGGTGGACTCGAAGAGAAACAGTGGGGGAAAACGAATGAAACAGAATCAAAATAAACTAAGATGAAGTTTATGACTTTAGTACATATAAGAGGCATTAACAGCTGTATTTCATAATATATGAAATAGGTAAACGGCTAACAGATAATTTACATATGGATTGGATGAAATGGACGTCATATTAATATTAAGATATCAATAGTTGGATTAGAAATAAATTTCCAGAAGTTCTCGCCTATCTGTTAAAATGTAGGATTGGAGTGCTACGGTCATCAGTCGCTGTTAGTTAGAAAATAATAAATCAAACACAAGATGTTCAACTTGTTGGTTTAATAAAATTATGGATTATCGTTGTTTATCACCTTCACATACCATACTTCCTGTTGTAACACGAAGAATGTAAGTACACACATACACTGTATTATATGAATATATATGTGCGTTAAAGATGTTTTGAAGGGGGTATAATTATACACCCTGAGTCAGACTGCGTTTTTTCTATTCTATACTTATAGGTGTCGCTGCTCGCTAACATTCAACTTGGTTATGAGGTTGATCACTGTTTGTTATCTTCAACTTTCCATATGCTTAATCAATTTATCATGCAGAATTATGAGATTTATGAATTCTTTTATCGATTGTAAATAAAGTCTCATTTTGAATTTAATAAAAATAAACCATATTTGCCTGATTTTTGTTTTGGTGTTATCTTAGCTACATTTCTAGTTTTTAAATTTCTCTTCCGTTCAGTTTTCCGTTCCGCGTTTCCGCAACACCAATTAAAACAGAGAACGCATGTTACTGTAGACATTTAAACAATACAGATGGCGCACGCACCATGCATAAGTCATCACTTAACTGCTTAATGGTGGTATAGTTCGACATGAGTGAAAAATTGTGGAATGGGAGAAAGTAACATGTGTAATGACATTGCCCAAAAAAGTTCGTACTGGAGATACAAGTTATTCATGGTTGAAGTATCTTCTATGGTCCATTTACCACGACCATGTGTACTACAGAGTTTTATGTTAAAAGTTAAAAATAGTCTGTACTTTGCAATGTGAGAATATTAGAATAGTAAATGTACATATCTATGAGGTATAAAGTGCCAATAAACTGGTGTTCATTTCCACCAATATTGTTTTGAGAATGTCCCCGATATCTTTCATCAAAAAGGTTAAATGTATTTAAACCAAAGATATTAGAAGATGATACATGTACATGGCACAGCAAACAAAATCCCGATGAGTTAAATTGTAAGGTGTATCGATACTGTGGAATCATGTATATTATTGCGGGTTAATGTTCGTGGATTGTCAATATTTTAAAGTTTCATGTGGACTGATTACGTGGAAATAGATTCCGCGCATTGAAACATCATACAAATTGTATAATTTCTACAGTACTAACATTCGTTCTAGGCCCATGTGAGTTTGAGTGGATTGCGCGTAGGGTGGAGTTTATCCGTTGTCTTTATCTCTTCACCAAAAACTGAGAATGACAAGATTCACTAGACTTAATATGTAAAGATTTTTTTTGAAACAAACATATATAAATACATACACTCTGTACATAAAT
This sequence comes from Ostrea edulis, assembly GCF_947568905.1. NCBI lineage: Eukaryota > Metazoa > Mollusca > Bivalvia > Ostreida > Ostreidae > Ostrea > Ostrea edulis. Next base: position 60,383,979 of record NC_079167.1, read on the forward strand.
ATGACCAGAATTATTGAGTAACACATATACCTCTCTCATAACATTGATTATTTTATTCATTGAACCCATGGTTACTTCCTGCACGAAATATAGATGAAAAACCCATATAACGAACAAAACAAAAGGTAAAAGTTGTTTGTAAGGATTAAGTCAGAAATATTCTTCCATATGGCCCATAGTTTATCAAAGCTGTACCGTTTACGTTTTTGGACTGAATATGTGAAGATTTTTGTTTTTGAGATACATGTAGCAGTGGGAAGTGTTTTGTGGATTGAAGTGTAGTCATATTCCTTGGTTATCTCTCTCATAATATGTTTTATGGTGTGACCGTTGAAACGAGCGAAGACCCATGATATCTTACAACACGACTTTTTGACTTTTCATTTCACGCGGGAAATATAACTTGGTCATTGTAAAGATGCATTGTGACGTCATATTAGCTGCGATATTTCCTTTTCCTTTCGTTCAAACCAATCAATAACAAACCGTACGAAGGCATGACAAAACTTGTCTGGAATTTAGTAACGTTTGTGATACTTTCCGATTTATTTATTTATTTTATATACGGGGTTGTCCATGAAGTATACCGCAGTGACGGCATTTTTGCAGACGCATTCCGGGTAATACTCATCATTATTCAGCTGATGAAGAGCAAATCACGTAACTCAAATGTGTAATGATTGGAGCGAGCTCATCGCCTCGCTTTGCGACGAGAGCTTCGCTGGCTATAACGGGATGACTGACACTGTATGATTCTTTTCAGTCTCGACGGAAATTATTGTCGTAAAAACTTTTTGATTTTTTTTCTCAACCAAACTTATATAAGCAAGGGAAAAGAAAATGATACACACTGGAGTAAGTTTTAATTGAACCTGTGAAGATAACGAACAATTTACATTATATTTATCACTTAACAAATCAAATTCAAGCGAGTCAACCATTAAGGGCGTTGCGTTAAATCCATGACTGTTTTAGAAGACATGGTTACGGGAGAGAATCAGAAACAATACAAAGTCCTAGCTTTAATTTGATTTGATCTGTGAGATTGATCTCTGTTCGTTATATTTACTTGTTCATATATATTCTCCTTACCCGCCGAAAGTGTTATGAACATGTGTTTCACTCTTTGGATTTTATCAAACTTCACTTTTATCCAAGGATTTTTCTGAACTTCAGTCCTAGAGTATGTTGAGATTTTTTCATCTACTGCATTGCTTGAATCCGTATTTGTGGATTTTTGATATGTTGTCTGATTATAAGCTATATTCTCTGGGGAAAAAATAATAAAATCAACATCAAATATACTCATAACTCCATTTACCTGATCAAGATATAGGGCTCACGGCGGATGTGACCGGTCGACAGGGGATGCTTACTCCTCCCAGGCACCTGATCACACCTCTTGTGTATCCAGGAGTCCGTGTTTGCCCAACTCTTTATTTTGCATTGCTTATAGGACTTGTGGGATTGATCACTGTTGGTTATCTTCACATTTCATGATAAAATGTCAAAATGTAAAATGCAAAGTATCTGAAATTAAAATCTATTATTCCAATATTTGTGTTTGTTTTAGTAAGAATTCTGTTCTTCTACATACTTCTCTGACATCCGTTGGCAGTTAAACCACTCCAGCCTTCTCTGTTGCACGAGGTACAATAAAATCCAAGGCAGTTTGAACAACAATTGCAGTGACATTCACAGGTTTTGTCGTCATAACACTGTGCTGTAATATAATAACGAATCTATTATTGATTATTGGTTACATTTGTATGTAGTGTCTTACATACATGTTATATTATACAGTTGTTTTGCAAATGTACATAGAAATGTCACTTTAATTAATATTGATGGGTAAATTGGTACAGGTTAATATACGTGTACATGTACTTACAATAAGAAGTTTCCAAAGTAAGGTAGAATACAAGGCACATATATATCCACCGTCTGTACATTGTGGATGATAACCAAGAAGACAAAATTATATCTTACAAAAAGGTTTCCTTCCTTGTTGGAGAACATTCACGTGTACGGGATGTATAAATAATATCTTGACTCCTCTTATACAAACTCAAACTAGCACGTTGTCCGTGTACCAATAACTGTTACCTCTGATATACGCGAATTCTAGATTGAGAAATATTTTCCATACACAGTGCATATTCAGATTACGCGTGATGTCACTAAAATTTCATAAAAGCATTCTGAAATTTTAATGATAGATCAATTAAAATATAAGTCCATGTGATTTAATGATAAAGAGAATTACACGTGTATCCTATTCAGTGGCGATTCCGACTTTGGTGTAGTCTTAGCGGGTTACCACAGAGCATTCCTCCACCCCAACAAAACGGCAATATTGCTAGCATAACAAGCATACTGAGAGTATTGCGTAACAATACATAGTCCCCTACCGGTCGCAAAAATTATTGGACTGCAACAATATTCGAAGTTCATCATGTAGGTTATGATAAATTGGGGAACCAGGATAGGAATGGTTGGTAATGAACTACTATCTGTAACATGCTATGGCAAAGCATTATACCAAATATGAAATGAATTTCTGTAAGCACAACAAAATAAATCCGGAAAACTGATAATGTATGCCATTCTTCTAAGCCGAAGGGCTTATCTTAGTGAAAAATCTCTGGACCGAAAAGAAATTCGAACTTCGATCTATAGCTTGTTATAGCAAAGAATGTTTGGAAATCAACTACTATCTGTACCATGCTATGGCAAAGCAATATACCAGATATCAAATAAATATCCACACGCAATATACCAGATATCAAATAAATATCCACAAGTAATATACCAGATATCAAATAAATATCCACAAAGCAATATACCAGATATCAAATATCCACAAGCAATATTCCAGATATCAAATAAATATCCACAAGCACATCAAATAAAGTCCGGAACACTGATAATTTATGCTATTTCTCTAAGCCCATGGACCATAACTTGTTATTTCAAAGCCATGTACTAAATATGAAATAAATATCTGCAAGAACAAAGCAAAATGTGGAAAATGATTTTTGCGGGACTAACGGATAGACAAACGGACGGGAGTGCAAACATAAAGTCCCCTTCGACTACGTCTTTAGGGGACTAAAATATGATTTGTATGTAACAATCCAATATATAGACTGCGCACAGGCTATGGAATCTAATTGTCAGAACGTCACCAGCAAACATTCAAAATACAAATAGAAACTAGAGCAAAGCTCGTTGCAAAGCAACGAAAGGTCTTCCGTCGGAGCTGTGTGACATAAAAAACCTTGAACTTGACCATATGTCCTTGGGTCAGGTCCTAATGCAGCCTCAGTTAACATGAAAATCTGTTGTAAGTATGAAATCTAAATGTTTCTTCATTACTTGATATGGCCAGGACAGGGTTTGTGTTTTCTAAAAAGTGAACTTGACAATGTGACCATGGGTCAAGGCCAGGACATATTCTTTGATCATATTGAAACTTTTTATCAGTATTAATTACAAAATTTTGCCATAAGTAAGATATATTAAGACTCTAATCAATTTTTAATTTTTAGACCTTTAGAAATGGTGCAAATGACCTTACATCAAGAATATTCATGTTATGGTAATTAATAATCTTTATGTGGAGGATGAGCTTACGGTGTATTTTTAAAAGTTGTGGTCTGCGCACATTTGCACGGAAAAACAGATTTGACGATATCTCAAACTTTATTTCCTGGGGCTATAATTAGTGTTTGGTAATATTGTTTTCTGTTCTTCCAACTCGAAGAGGCAGTCTCTTTTGTTAGATTGTCAGATATTAATGGGAAGGTTTTATAAAAAGTAGTGTTTTATATTGTATATGTCATAAAAACATTGCTTTTCCGTAAGGGGCAATGGGCAATAAGGGTGACGATTTTCCATTAAATTGCAATGCCTGTTTTGGACCGATAAAATGCTGAAAATTGTAACTGATGATGTTTTTCATCCTTGTGTGGAAATATGTCACATCATCCCCCCTCCCCTCGACAAAAATGGTTATCCTGCTTTCCCATAACATCCAAAGATACAGAGCCGGGAAGAGTGGTCAGAGAGAGAGGACTAATATTAGTTTATTTCAGACCATACTTCGATGCTTCGAGTCACATCACCTTATCCTCCTGGGGTTTTTTTTTGGGGGGGGGGGTTGAGTTCTGAAATTTATGGCTCAGGATATACAATAAAGGTTTATAGCTGTTACAAATATTTTATCATACAACACACAAGCTTTACTCAAATTCTTCGTTGTGAAAAAGAAAAGGGATACATTTTACAAACATAACGAATTATTTCTGAACATGTTTTGAAATCAATAGTTTGTAATCTTGATTAAACCAAATCTAAACATGCGTATAAGATATTCAGAAACCCATGGCCGACCAGTCTCATTTCAAATGATTTGTTGTTTTATTGTTTAAAAACAATTACTTTGATTAAACATTGATTCAGAACTCCTGGTCCAAATCATGTAACTTCTGCAACGAAGAATTTGAGTAATGCTTGTGTGTTCAGTTAAAGTAGTGTGAAATCACAGATCGCTAGTCCAGCAGCGATGAATCTCCGATATTAAACACACATTCAATAAGACATGATTGAGAAACGAACTGTATATTAAATTGCAGATTTTAAAATTGATGCCTGACTCAATGCTCTAGAGTTTTGAATTAAAAACAAATCAAACGTAAGACCAGGGACGTATAAACAAGTATATACATCCCCGGATAGACTGAATTATTCGAAAAATCCAATAAGATCAAAAACATAACATTCTGTGTTATATTTAGGACGACAATGTGTACTTTGTGTATTTGCCCTGGGTTCACACGCGATGGTTCCTCGAGGCGGTTACGTAATTGTAAACAAAAACAAACCCCGCGGTGTATTTAAGATGCGTGTAGTTAATAACTGAGTTATTCTATGCTTGAAGGTTTGTTTCTTCAATTAAATATATCGTTGTTTTAATAACAAACGTAGAAGAGATAACCTTTTCCTCTTTTTTTCTTTGGAACAATTGTTTATATTAAAGCTATTAAATAATAAAAACAGAAAGTTGTCGATAGATGATTTTTAAAGGAACCATAGATCACGTTAATACCTTATTTTAAAAGAATATTAGCATTTCATGAAGTCAGATTTATCAATTAAAGCAAGTTTATTTAAGTTATACGCATATCCCCCCCCCTTCACCTACCTAATGATACGGTTACCTGTTTGCAGGTCAAGCTTTTTACTCATATATATCACAATAATCGAGCAAAATATTATGTTTATGAGATCAATAAGATGTTATAGAACAACTTTTCCTGCGAAAGCCATATCGAAATATTTACCGTTTTTGAGTTATAAAGCGAAAACTTTGAAGATTCCCAGATCCCTAATTGAAGGGACCAGCCCCTTTTTAGGGATATGAAAAGAAAGATCTTAACATTTTGCACAACTTTTGTTCTACACGTCTTAACAAAATATTTTTAGTTTAAAAGATACAAAGGAAAATATGTGTAATTTTTTGCTCCTTTGGAAGTCCTAATTTTTTAACCCTGTCAACCACCATTTCGAACGCTGTAATCAAAAAACAAAATACGATGTGCACAACTACAATGCTCCTACTTTTCATTTTCAATGCATTTTTTGTTCAAGCGTATATAGTCTCGGAGCCTTTGTCTGGAAACCAAAGCCCCTAAAAATTTCATTCAAAGGGGAATAACTCGTGAACAGAAGGGAATTTCTGAAATGTAAAACATGATTTTAAAATTGTTCTGTAAAGTTTATAAACCCTGAAAATTTGAGCAAAATCCATGCAGAAATGAGCGAGATATGAAGCTTCAAAGTTAGCGTCTAGGAAAAAGAAGGGGGAAAAAAATAATAAGAATAATAAGAATAATCTTAACCAGCACAATCAGTAGGTCTTCCGTTGTTACGGAAGACCTTAAAGCTGACATGAATTAATAAATATGAACACCTTTCTCATCTTATCCGCCATATTTCTCTCAGGAAGCCTAATTTACTCTACCCGTATATACCCAAAATGTGATTGTCACACCTGAGCGATTTTTCTAGGTGGACTCGACCAGTGCACATCTCCGATAGTAATATATAGGGAATGAGAAACAAATAAAATCACATTTTAAACATTATACTTTGCTTAAAACTACAAAACATTTATTGTTTACCAATGAAACATTCTGAAAGTTTGGATAATTTAGACAAATATGCAAAAAAAAAAAAAGAAGCTTTTCTTGCATACTTGCAAGTGCATGCAAGTATTTGCAGTTTCTTATGAAATAAATGCGGAGAAATCATTTGCCAATTACTTACTTAAAATCTATTATTTATATCAATTCTTGCAAAATACAGACCCTGTGCATGCCATATGCATAATATGTAATGCACATGGCATATTCGCCAAAACAAAAAAAAAAACACGTATCAAATACGGACGTCTACTCAACAGGTATCGGAGATGTGCACTTACCGAAAATATTAGATTCTCTTTATTCTGATAAATTCACGAAACAAAATGATAAAACTTCATTTGTATCTCGTTAGAACTTTACAACACGTTGTCATTCCATTATACAGACTGCGACACACTTCACCCGTGCCAAACAGGGTGTCTTCAATCAGGGGAGATGTCAGAGTCGAAAAATTTTCCTGTATTGAATGCTTGTCTGGTCGAGGTTTCGCAGTTTATAGAAATTGGGAATCTTATCATATACACTGAGCATCAGATTCATTGCGCCAGATCTACGAAATGAAAATATTTATGAATAAATTACACTCAGGCCTGAAAGTAATCATTATGGCATGTTACAGAAACGTTAAAACACATATATAATTTAGTCCTGCAATGCATGCATGCGATTTTTCTGAATACATGTATTTATGTATTCGTGAATGAACTTACAACGCTTAAAAATATCTTGGTCTTTATGCGTTTTGTTTTGTGATTTTGGTTTACCATTCCTTACACTGTGTAAATGAAGGAAAACTTGGTAAAGGATGCAATTATACACCATACAATTAGTATGCATGCATGTGTTGCAAAGCAAAATGTACATCTAATAACCAGACATGTATCGTCATTTTTCATGGAGGGGGGGGGGGGTACAACAGGAAGAAAAAAATGGAGAATTGGATTCTTCAAAATTTCTTGCCTTTCAAAATAATAATCAAAAAAGATGAACGAAAACAGCAATAAAATAAAACAAAAAAACCCAAACAAACCAAGATGTTTTGTCCGATGTTCAAAGACCTAATGTGGGGGTAAAGGGTTAAGGAGTCTTTTACTTTGACTGCCTCAATAATTTCTCCCTACACTTCATTTTCTTCAATCGTTGGGGTGGGATGGGATGGTTAGAGTCCTCTAGCTACTATGAGTGCCTCATAATATCTTCATTTTCTTAATTGGTGGTGGTGTGTGTTGTAACGTGTCAAGGGGGTTCGTACCCGGTTGATTCCAGGATCTGGGGTTTTGAATTAATTCAACAAGTAAATAATTTTTCTCTGTAAAAATGATTGAACAAAATGATACAGTTTTCCTCTCTAAAGTGATTCCAATATATATAACTACTGGTCTGCAAATATATACAAATAAGACCCTTCCCTTACTTAGGGGAAAATCACACTTGGTCGGCCTATATTACTACTTTATGAGTTTATACACCTCTAGATAGAGATATGTCTTATTCAGGCAGTAACAACTATCTAAGAGGTAAGCCCTAGCCGAATAAAGGTGGTCCAACTCCAGAATCAGCAGTTACTGTGTTAATGCCTTATTCAGGACGGACAGTGAACTGCTAACCTCTGAAGCCTTACACCTTCCCTAACCGAGGAAGAATGACAAATAAATAGGCGAACCTCCAGGAGGTCAACCTCTAAAATGCTAGCCACTACTGTGGTCAGACTCCAAACAAATGGTCCTATAAAACAAAGAAGTGTGGCAAGCCTCCAATATTTATATAAGGCAATCCACCTGTGGCAAGCCTCCAATATTAGGCAATCCACCTGACCAAACTAACCGTTATAATGCTTCTTCTTCCTCCGCTTGACTTAAAAGAACCTTACTGACTGGCTGCAGCTGTATATATACCCTCTGTGGGTCACATGATCAGCAACAGTTTCTAGATCACCCGCTGCTAGCTAATTGTGTATCAGCCATAGTTAAGTTTCTAGATCACCGTTTCTGTAGGCCTCTTGCAACATTGAAAAACATGAAATCATTACACTACCCACGCCTTCGATGACATGCGACCCGCATGTAAATGAAAATCATGATGTAAATCACAGGGTAGGATTTATTGTACATTCTACACTACAGGGTTACTTATCCCTGTAGTAACAAAAGAATTTTTCTTTACATACAATAATTTAACAAAAGCTCATGATTCAACCACATATTACTAATTATACACGACTTTTTCTTCAGAAATAATCTTAGTATCTACGCTCCCTTCTCTGAATTTCTTTACAGTCTTGGTTTTAACGATTCTCCGGACAGGATCTGTCTGGGTTCCCATGTCTCTTTTCCTCTCTATAGCATTGACCGGGACCGCCTGATCTTTTGTTTTCTTTTCAGGGACTGGAGGCACTACATCCCTTTACGTTTGAGAGACACTGGTAAGGAAGGCTTTGTTGGTTTACGGAATAGTCTTCCTTCCATAAGACAGTCATCATCCTTAGGGGAGCAATCTGTATTCTGACTTGATGAATCTTCATCTTCATCACTCCCATTGTCCGAAACGTCCCCAATGAGGTCTCCCGGATCTTGAGACAACCATTCGTGATCACCCTCCGGCTCATTTACCTCTTCACTTCTATTTTCTTTTACCCCAAGCTTAATCAAATCTTCCTGTGCCAATCCTGGGTGACATCTCTTTACATGTCTCTTCAGGTTAGCTTCTTTGTTATTAGAAAAGTCACAACTTGGACATTGAAAAGTCCTCATTGCGCATTTGAAAACATGCTCCCTGTAGTCCTCCTCACTCTTAGCTGAGTATGAACACATGGGGCAGCGCCGAAACTCATAGTTTGGAGTTGTCTTTGTCTTTGCCATCTACAATACACAGAGATTACATAAATGATCATTAATACTAATAAATAATTTTGATCACATAGACTATTTATCAACATAATAGTCATGTAGCCATGTAGGTGGCTTTCTATTTCTAACAGGGCGATCATTGTAATTGTTTCTTGAATTTTCTTGATCTGGGACTGTATCATGTGCAGTGTCTCTCTCTGGCAACACAGTTTCTTCTGTTTCCTGAACTTCTTCACCAGCAAGTATTTGTGGATGTTTCTTCCGCATGCGATCCACATGTATTACTTGCTCACCTCCTCGGGGTCCACAGTTAACCATGTAGGTCAAATCAGACATCTTTCTGATAATCTTATAGGGACCCTGCCAAAAGCTCGTAAATTTTGGAGATGTACCAGGCCTTCTTCGGGGGAAGAATACATATATTTCTTCACCATTTTGAAATGTTTTCCACTTTAGCTTTCGGTCATGATAGTGCTTTTGTCGCACCATTGCTTGGCCAATATTATTCCTGACTGTATTATGGGCAATTTCTAGGCGCTCTTGAAGTTCCCACACCCACTTGTGTGATGGTGCCTTTTTAACATTACGTGGTGGTTCATACATAATGTCTACGGGAGTTTTCGTCTCGCGCCCTAACATCAGCATATTTGGTGTCATGCCAGTAGTTTCTTGTATGGAAGACCGGTAAGCCATCATTACGTAAGGTAAATGAACATCCCAGTCTGAGTGATGCTCATTTACGAAGGCACTAAGCATGGTGGTCAATGTCCTGTTGAAACGCTCGACCATACCATCTGATTGCGGATGGTAGGGAGTAGTATGGGTCTTCTGAATGTCCAGGAGCTTGCATGTTTCTTGAAAGAGCTCGCTTTCATATTGGCGACCTTGATCCGAGTGTATTGTATCAGGAACACCAAAGCGTGTAATTACCTCTTCCACAATCACGGAGGCTATTGTCTTGGCTTCAATATTGGGCAGAGCAAAACACTCTGTCCACTTGGTAAAGTAGTCTGCAACGACTAAGATATACCTATTGCCTTTGTCAGTCTCAGGTAACTCGCCAAGAATATCAGTGGCTATCCTTTCCATGGGATACCCTGAACCTACCAATTGCATAGGAGCTTTGTTTGACATACTTGATGCCTTTCTCTTTGTGCATATTTCACAACCCAATATGTATTGACGCACATCTTTTTGTAAGCCTGGCCAGTAATAGGACTGTCTTATCCTTGACAAGGTTTTATGCATGCCTAAATGACCAGCTGTCCTATCATCATGACAAAATTTAAGTATTACTCTCCTTTCTGCACTAGGAATAACTGCTTGTAATTTCTGACTTTTTGTAACCAAATCCTCCCATTTCCTACAGAGGACATCATTTTGCAAAACTAATCTATTCCATTGAGACCATAAGGATTTTACTGTCACTGACTCTCCTGATATATCATTGTATTCAGGTCTCTTCTGTGCGGCAATCCACTTTTTAACTTTACTAATGTCCCTATCAGAATCTTGCATTTCACTCAGTGGTGTGTCAGAGTAGTCGGTAATACTATTTACAACTGCGTCTGATTCTGGTATCAGACTTGAGCAGGTATGCTGGTGGTCGCTCTTGCACTGTTTACATGGGATCCTACTTAAACTATCAGCATTCTTGTGTAATCTTCCTGGTCTGTGCTCAATGTAAAAGTCATAGCAGGACAATACCTCATTCCATCGGGCCAACTGCCCCTCGGGATCCTTAAAGTTCATCAACCATCTCAACGAACTATGGTCTGTCCTTACTTTAAATTTTCTTCCATATAAGTACTGACGAAAATACTTTACAAAAGTTACAACAGCTAGGAGTTCTTTTCTTGTAACGCAGTACTTTCTTTTGGAATTCGATAAACTTTTACTGGCAAATGCTATTGGTCTTTCCATTCCCTTTTGTACTTGATATAGTACTGCGCCGATTGCCTCATTGCTGGCATCTGTATCGAGGATGAATTCTTGTTCAAAATCTGGATGAGCTAAGACAGGGGCTGTCGATAATTCTGTCCTCAATCTGTCAAAGGCATTTTGGCAGTTGTCAGTCCAAATATATTTTGCATTTTTCTTTGTAAGATCATGCAGGGGTTTCGCAATCATGGCAAAATTTAGCACAAATCTTCGATAGTAACTGCAGAAACCAATAAACGATCTCAGCTCAGTGAGGTTGGTTGGTACTGGCCAATTTTTAACTGCCTTTACTTTATCAGGACTTGTAGCTATACCCTTCTCTGATATGATATGCCCCAAATATTCCACTTTCCTTGCAAATAAGGTACACTTGCGTGCTTTTAGCTTTAGACCGGCAGCTAATAAACAATCAAACACTTGAGTCAAATTCTGAATCATATCTTCTATGCTTTTCCCTACCACAATTATATCATCTAGGTAAACTAGACAGATACGCCACTGTAGGTTTCTTAACACTGTTTCCATCAGACGCTCAAAGGTAGCCGGGGCATTGCAAAGCCCGAATGGCATCACCTTAAATTGATACAAGCCTCGTCGTGTTACAAATGAGGTCTTGCTTCGATCATCTGGAGTCATTCCCACCTGCCAGTAACCGGAGTTTAAATCAAGTGTAGAAAACCACTTAACTCCACTCAGTTGATCTATCGAGTCGTCTATCCTTGGTAGCGGGTAGGCATCCTTTACCGTAACGTCGTTCAACTTACGATAGTCAACGCAAAATCTAGTTGTACCATCTTTCTTTTTAGCAAGGACGACAGGCGAAGACCACGGACTTGTTGATTCTTCAATGACATTTCTTTTAAGCATGTCATCCACATGCTCATCAACTTCTGCTTGCATGTGGACAGGAAGACGTCTTGCATGCTGCTTGATGGGAGGTGCACTTCCAGTATCTATTTTGTGTTCAATTACACGTGTCTGGCCTAGGTCTGCATCAGTTGCGGCAAACAAATTCGAATACTGTAATAACAGTTTGTACACCATTTTGGCATTCTTGGAGTCCATCCCTTCTACAGTTCTTTCATACAGGTTTTTTATATGATCGGGCAACCTTTGGAATTTGACAAAATTCTTATTTTCTTGTACCCCAGCACAAACACTGTCAACAGGTGTCAAGTTAGCCACTAATGTCCCCTTATAGATCGTATGAGCTTGATCTGACAAGTTCATCATTCTAATTGGTGCTACTTTGCCTCCACATACAACGGCTCTAGCTACCAAAGCACGATCAGTATCCACAAATCGACAAGAAGGCTCTATAAGACCTACCTCCGGGACCTTATCAAACAATGGAGGTAAAACATTGCACATTGTAACAATTTCACTACCTGGTGGTATGCAAACATTGTCAGCCAGGGTAACTCTACAACAACCAATTTTACCCTCAAGGTGCAAATTAAAAAGTTTGTTTCTGACTCTTAGTGTTATAGAAGACATATCTAAATTACACATCTGATCTCGTAAGAAATCCAAACCTAGTATGCCATCAACACCTATCTCAGCAACAGCAAAAGCTTGCACAAAATTTTCATTTCCTAACTTAAATGTGATGGTGACTAAACCGTCTGTCTTCAGGCGTGAGCCGTTAGCAGTCACTATAGGTCTATCTAACTTAGCGAAGTTTGAAGCAACACCTACAACAGAGTTAACAATGTCAGGAGATATTATACTCAATGTTGCACCCGAATCTACCAAAAACTTCACGACTTTGCCCTTAATCTCAGCATGTATAAACATTCCTGCCTCACCAACTTTACAGGTAACCCCTGATTTACCTGCTTCCTTATTGCCTGTATTTGTTTTATCACGGCTGTTCCGGAAAGCAGGATAACCCTCTCTGCCTGAAGAGTCGTATTTGCTGGCTGCTTTACCCAAGGACTTTAAGTACTTAAAACAGTTTGCTTTAACATGACCTTGTTTCTTACAAAAGTGGCATACAACTTTAGGCTTTTGTCCACTTCTTCTCTGTACAGACTGAAGGCTTTCAGTATGCCTCTTCTCATCTTTAAGGACCTTTATTTCCTCCTTGAGATCAACCACTGCCTTGGTCAATATTGAAATGGGGTCCAGTTTTTCGTCTTCATTATGTGTGGATCTAGCGTAAGTTGGGCTTTCATGCATACGCTGGTCAGCTGCCTGGAATGCATCCAACTCTACTGCGTGTCTGACAGCGTCATTCAAGTCGGCAGGTCTCGCTTGTATCACTCTCAGACGCATGTCTCTGTCCCTTAAAGCATCTATAAACTGTTCCTTCGCAAGGGTTTCCCTTACCTCTACGGGAGCTGTGGGGTAAGCCAGATTTGTTAACCGCCGAATCTCTTGTCCCAGTTCGGGTAATGTCTCTGTGGCTTTCTGCCGTCTCTCTCTGAGCTGTGCTCTGTAGAGTTCAGTCTGGTTGGTGGGTAAAAACCTCTCCTCCAGTGCCTTACACAACAATCTGTAGTTACACTTTTCTCCCTCAGGTAAATTACCTAAGACACCCTGGGCTTGTCCTCTTAAGGATACCACCAGATGCATGCCCATTTCTGCTACTGACCATTTATTCAGGGTAGTGCATATTTCAAAATGAGATTTAAAATCTACCCAAGATGTACTGCCATCATATTTGTCAGTCTTCACTCCAGAACGGACGGCCTCGTGCTCAGTCTTCTTCTGGCGCCGGCGTGTAACATTATCTCCATAAACCTCATCAAAGGCTGCAGTGTCAATGTACGGCGTGCTTGATAATCGACTCTGATCAGAGCTTAACGGATTGTCCTTTACTACAAAACTAGGCTCGTCATCTTCAAGAAAACTAGTGGCCTTCCTTCCCTTTTTAGGTTTCGCTCCAGTTCCCTCTAATGACTTGTCACCTATTGTGGTATGCCTGCTTTCAGGTATGCCTGAATCTCTGGCGCTTGTCTTCCTGACTGTATCTGACAATCCTAAGCTATCTTGTAATTTCTTTAATTCTTTTTCTACCGCTGACATCATAATATTTTAAGGATTTACACAATGATAAAATATATGAATTAGCTCCGAATTACAAAAGAGGGACAAAAATCAATGAATTAAACCAACAAAAAGTTGCCCAGATCCCACCGCTGCCACCAAATTTTGTAACGTGTCAAGGGGGTTCGTACCCGGTTGATTCCAGGATCTGGGGTTTTGAATTAATTCAACAAGTAAATAATTTTCCTCTGTAAAAATGATTGAACAAAATGATACAGTTTTCCTCTCTAAAGTGATTCCAATATATATAACTACTGGTCTGCAAATATATACAAATAAGACCCTTCCCTTACTTAGGGGAAAATCACACTTGGTCGGCCTATATTACTACTTTATGAGTTTATACACCTCTAGATAGAGATATGTCTTATTCAGGCAGTAACAACTATCTAAGAGGTAAGCCCTAGCCGAATAAAGGTGGTCCAACTCCAGAATCAGCAGTTACTGTGTTAATGCCTTATTCAGGACGGACAGTGAACTGCTAACCTCTGAAGCCTTACACCTTCCCTAACCGAGGAAGAATGACAAATAAATAGGCGAACCTCCAGGAGGTCAACCTCTAAAATGCTAGCCACTACTGTGGTCAGACTCCAAACAAATGGTCCTATAAAACAAAGAAGTGTGGCAAGCCTCCAATATTTATATAAGGCAATCCACCTGTGGCAAGCCTCCAATATTAGGCAATCCACCTGACCAAACTAACCGTTATAATGCTTCTTCTTCCTCCGCTTGACTTAAAAGAACCTTACTGACTGGCTGCAGCTGTATATATACCCTCTGTGGGTCACATGATCAGCAACAGTTTCTAGATCACCCGCTGCTAGCTAATTGTGTATCAGCCATAGTTAAGTTTCTAGATCACCGTTTCTGTAGGCCTCTTGCAACATTGAAAAACATGAAATCATTACAGTGTCTTCTGCTATTATATCAAAACTTTCAAGCTGGGGTCAAGTGGGGGAAGGGGGATTGTCACCCAATATATCTTTTATTTGCATTACAAAATAACAAATATGGATTTTGTTATTAAAAGTGGGGGGCAGACACTCTTGTCCCCTCCCCTTGATTCTATGTACTTGATTAAGACGCATAATATGATAAACTCAATTATTACATTTTGCATTAGTACAATTTGCATCGAGTTCAATGCAGAATGTAATAACGCAAAATGTCATAGATATATAAGATCTATTGAATGTCAAATTATCATAAAATGAAGTAATTGAAAATAACATTATTTAAAAATATGTTTAATTTTTAATTATTGTGTGCTTTAAATGAATCAAATAAATCTGTATTATCAATTAATGAGAGCAATATTGAGTTACTATTCTCCTTTAAATGAATTAACGATATCATTTGTCTTAATAAGAGCGCGATTATTAGAAGATCATCACAAGATCATCGTTTGAATCCCCCCTCTCCTCTCAAGTTCATTTATTTTCACTCACACCATCTCTCTCTCTCTCTCTCTCTCTCTCTCTCTCTCTCTCTCTCTCTCTCTCTCTCTCTCTCACCCCATACACTCGTGCAGTGTTGTATATACAAATTATATATGTATGAACAATTTATGTACCTATAAATGATTTCCTGATTTATAAATCTGCAATACTCTGACCAGTAAATCACACGGTATAAGGATTCATGCACAATACAGGGTAAATATTATACTCTGATACTTCCCCTGATTGAAGATAGCTGATCGGCACGGGCTAAGTGTGTCGCAGTCTGTACAATGGTATTTACTGTTGGAATACAAATGGAGCTTATCGTTTTGTTTCATGGATTATGCAAATAAAGGGAGTTTTACTACTACTTAGATTATTTTCGACAAGTGTACACGTACATCTGCATTGCTTTACAGATATTACGAGTAAATCCAGGTAAATAGTCGTCCACATTCGATGCGTTTTCATGGCGAGCACACATGTCATGTGCATAAGTACATTAGTATTTATATATTTGCATTTTGCTTGAAGTAAGTGTGAATGGTATAGATTTTATACCCTTTGCTTATTCTATTTTATCAATAGATAATAGATGAAATATTTCTCCGCGTTTTTGTATAGTGATGTGAAGTGAAGTGTAGCAAAACTCGTCCCCTTATATACCATGCGAATCCTGATACATATAACAATAGAATATCCAACTAATATGGCGGATTAGCCAAGAAATATGGTGGACATATAGAATTATACTATATTTATTAATTCATGTCAGCTTCTACAAGAAAGCAATCGTTATAAAAAATATCAAACTATTTAAACAAAAAGTTAAAAGTTCTCACACAGAAAAAAAAATATAAACGGAGTAAGCTGTAATTAAAATCAGTGTACCACGAACGGCCAAAGAATCGGTATGAAACACGTCAAACTGCATTTTACCCAACAATAGATTATATGGCCAAACTAGATCATTATAACGACATGCACTGTATCTATGGCAAAGATTTTAAAGTGTTCTAAATTCAAAATGTCACCCATTTTAATGTTTTGTTTTATCTTTAAACTTTTTGACTAAAGTATCACCCATTCATTTCACTCTGAATATTATTCAAATTTGCCAAAATTCGAAGAAAATTGCAATAAAGTCAAATAGCAATTTTGCATTGGTTAAACTTTGCCTAGCTATAAAAAAGGTTATGAATGATCAAAAATTGCCTATGACAAAAGAAAAAAAACCCAATGTATACTCACATGAAATGTAGATCCTCATTTATATACACGGACATCACAAATGTAGAAACGTCACAGGGAACGTCAAGGTGAAAAAATAATGCCACAGTTGAATAGCTACCACTAATATATGTATCAGTGTAAGAGTTTTCATAAAAATGTTGACAGTAGTTGCTTTGAAACTAAGCTAAGCCCCAAATAGGGAAAAGGGAGGCCCAGTTCAAAGGAAATGTCAAGGTCATAATATTGATCCAGTTTCATAGATGTCATCAATATGTATCAGCATATAATGTTTGGAAAAAATATCTTGAGTAGTTTCTTTGAAAATGAGCTAAACGCAAAGTGTGACGGAAGGACGGAAGACGGGCATGACAAACACTATTCATGACGGGGCATAAAATCAAAGTATTTACACAATAAGTTAAAGTTTTTATATAGCACACATAAAATACCATACAAGTTAGCAAATTGTTCATCAGTATGTGTATGATCCCTTCTCTTCTAGGTAGGATGCAACGTTCACGTGACTAGTGAGTGAGTAGTGTTAGGAACAGTCATCAATATAATGCTAAATACTTTTATAACGACGGCGGTACCTCACCTCCGAGGTCACTGCTAACCAGAGCATTTAAACACATTGAAAAATACAGTCTTGTGCATATCATGAAGGGGAGGTGCGTTGCCTTCCTATAACAGATATATTCAATCGTGCCTTGGACATTAGTTAAGAAATCAATATTGCCAATATCAAAAACATGGCATCCATCCTTGCCAAATAGTTGCTTAAAGTGCCCCGGAAGTCATGGGTGCAAAAATGGTAAATTGGTTTAGAAATACATTCGAAAATATAAGAATAAAAAATTATGATCGTGCGTGCATTCAATACCGAGATATTCCCCGTCAAAGTTAGCTATTTTTGCACCTGCCCGAAACCAATCAGCTGAACTTCCGGTTTTACTATATTAAGCCATAATGACGTGTGACGTCACAACCCATCAGTCTCAAACAGACCAGTATGACAAATGCGAGCGATACCTCTGTTTCTGTGGACGAAATCGACCTCCACATATCATTTGCAGCGTCTTCCTTTTAAGATTATCGTAACGAGGACGTACAGGACATCGGCCCTTACCAATAAGAGTCAGCTGCAATGGATTCCCATTATTTCGACGAGTTAAATGGAGAGAGTGCTGAACGTGAACAACTTGAACTTCGCCTCGGAAGCACGAAATGGTAAGGCGCCGTTAGACTGTTTATAAAATAAATTTTGGGAAATACGAAATTGATCAATAATTTTTAACTGTACATCATTCTTAATTACTTTAATGATAAAATTACAGATGTCTAATCACCATATTACGCCTGTCCGCGTCGTACTCACAGGAATATGTCATTTTGTTTGCAATAACAATGTTAGTGGTCGCACTGGTGTGTACCATACCACCCCTTAGTAATTAGGGAGTGGTATGGTATATACCCTCAATTATCAATAGGCCTACTATTTTTACAGACAAAATTATTTGATCCTGTGGTGTATTTTCGCTCATTACTTCATTGGGAAAGAGCTGAAAAATAACATTGATTTTTCTATCCTCTCATGTGACACCCACTTTATACTGTTATATCTGTACTTACAATTTTTCTAATAATTTTTAAAAATTATCATCTAGAGGAGAATTGTCTTATCTTTTCCCCATTATTGAGTTCTCTATTCTTTCACAAATTCACATGGTTTACAAATCACTTTAGGTGTCAATGTGGATTCTATTCCCATATGTCAGCTGCCAAGGAAAGTGTATGCTGCACCGAATTGCCAAGGGTTGATGAGAAGAGGGGAGTCATTCAATAAGGAACTGGCCTGCTTTACTGAACACCCTGGGTTTTCATCAGTGTGTTTAGATGTGCATGAGCTCGAGATGGCATAATACCAATACCCAGTATGGAGAAATGAGGGCAACAATTGAAGAGCAAGTCAATTTTTTTTATTGATTTAATCAATACAAAATTCACATGGCCATTGGGTCCGATTGCTAGTTTATCATTAGTGAATAATTCCAAACATTTCCCGGAATTACAGGCGTAACAGATACATAACACACAGGCAATTTGTTTGATGGTGTTAAGGATACCTAGGGCACAAGGTGCGAGTCCCTCTACCCTCATGTGCTGTGACGAAATTCCTTTGCCTCTGAGGAGTATCAAGGATTCAATGCACCTGAGTGATGCTATGATTTAGTTGAAGCAACTTTTTTTTTAAAACAAATGTACGATTCATACATGATGCATACAAAAAAAATTCAAGCACAACATTCTAACAGAAATGGCCAAAAAATAATACATCAATTTTCTAGAAAGCATCAGCTATACAAACATATTTCAAATAAAATGTGTCCGCACCCAGGAACGGGACGAGGACCCTGCTTTCATGTTCCCATTGTTTAACTCTTACAACTATTATATATACTGTAAAGCTATTACTACATATACTATGATAATATTTCATTCTATAAATTATTTGCAAAAATATACTGTTGCATGCAAGACCAAACAGATTGTTACCCAACGGTCAGACCCTATATCATGGTTGTTCCCAGTCTTTTTTTATTTGTAAAAAATAACACAATTTGTTTTCACAACCTACTACTCTATATGACTTTGGTTCAAATTTAAACAAAAGCAAAGATAAAAGTGTTTCACAATGATTTAACATTTTTAAACAAGATTAAAATAGAGCACATCTGTTTGACCAACATATTTTTTATCTGCTTTGCTAGAATGTCCAAATAGCTAGTATTACGTTTTGTCCTCAATGCAAAATGTAGCACTGCGTCTTCTTTATCAGGATGGAAAAATTCACTGCACAGTGGAGGTGGTTGAGCTGGCAATGAGCATGGTAATGGTTCTGATGACCCTTGAAAAACCAAATAAGTCTCCTTCATCAGGACTGATGGGCTGGAATAAATGGACACTATTTAAAATTTTATGTATGCTTTATATCCTTATATATCAATTGCTATTTACTATATGTATTGCATTTTGATAAATACATTTGTAATAAAAATTCTCATATTAACTTTGTTATTGCTGTTTTAAACTTGATTGAAAGAAAAGTGACAAATGCAAAAATAGTAAAAATGCCATGCCAATTAATTTTGATATGAATTATGATAGTGGATTATCTTTAGAAGTACATTCTTACTAATTGGTGGATCAACAGGCTTCCTACGAACACTTGAACTTCGGGAAGCTGATTTTAAATTGTTGGTCCCCCTCCTTCGTTATGTCATGCAGCCTTGAGGAATTCTCATTAAAAGATAGAACAGTAATCATCAACCTTTCCCAATAAAAAAGGATAAAATAATTGTTACGATAGTACTATATAATGTATTTACTGTTATTCTTTTATTATTTTGAAATAAAATGTCCCCATGTAAATATTGAAATAATTTGCAGTGGGGGGGATCCTGATCATTCAGAGGGGGGGGGGGGTATCCCGAAGGTCGGAACCCTCCCCTTTCATCAGAAAATATTGCTAAAAAACACCCACACATATAGATGGTGGAACCCCCCCCCCCTTTAACAACTAAAATTTAATAATGGTATAACCCCCCTCCCTTTCCAAAATTCCTGGATCCGCCCACGATTTGTGTAAATTAAATTAGTGAAGAGAGGTTTTCATCACATGTCATTTTTGGAAATAATTTAATTTAATTTTCATTAACGTATAAATCCAAAGGATGTACATGTAGGAGTTATAACAGGGGTTACAGGCCACCCACTCTACACCCCTCAGCCTTCACTTGATTGATCAGAATTGGTATCTTTGCAATATTAACATTTAATCGTGTTGGAAAAATAATATTGCCCACTAAAAGAGTAATAGAAGTCTATGTATATTTAAATTATGCAAAGTTCTTGATAACATTACTAAGATAGGTCAGTGGATCTATATGACAGAATATGTTTAAACGGCAATCTAATCCAGGGTCCTGATCAGATGGGGGCATGTTAGAAACTCGTCATATGGTACGTGTATTGTAATTTATAAAGTGAAAAAAGTTTATAAACGTCACAGACTACAATAAAAATTATCAACTTTCTTACCGATGGAATCTTCATAATAAAGTTACACACGACCTACCCTATTTTTCTCCAGCTTGACGGCAGCCTGGCGCTTGGGTTTAGGCTCGGGCGAAGAGAGGAGGGCAAGGTTGAGGTCGTCCACTTTCCTCTTAGAATAAATCGATAGAATCACACCAGAGCAGAGGCGTTTTTTCGCAGGAATTACAAATTCTCTCATCAGTGAAAACTGAGCCTGGAAACATCCGTCCGTGAAATGTCCACTACAAACAACAGTATACTGGGACGATCCTGTCCAGTCTGCACGGGTCAGTCTCACAAATCGAGTCTATGCTGCTCTCTGTCGCTCGTCCTTCGGGAAAACATGGACGGAAATGGTGTCCGAGGGCCTGTTGTTGCTTCCTACAACTACACACATGCGTCCCTTACTCTTACTTGCCATTTCTCTTCGAATATTTTCTTCTTTTATACTCTCGTCTTGTTGTGAAGAAACCGCCAATGATGGGTTGTGACGTCAGATCCGGTATTACATTTTCAGTCTCGTTTTCGGTATCGTAAAGGTGTGAATTTACGAAGAAGGTTGTTTTTGCCCATTATATCGTTTATTGATTAAAAAATAACTGAAATAATTTTGCTATCGGTATTTATTTTTAAAAATACACAAGACAAACCAAAATGTATATTTGACTTCCGGGACACTTTAAGTTTGCAATCAAACTGATCTTGTGTTATATATTCACCCATCACCCGTTATTATGTTGTAGATAACTGCCATATTATTTTTCTAGATGGGGAGACCGTCTTTTTAGGAGATCTGCATAAGTTTGTCAATTTTATATTGCCTATAGAGATCACAGTGTCTCATACTCTGAATAAACTATGACATACTAGCAAAACCTGTCCTGAATTAATAACTACATTAATTATGGATGAAAGGTTGAGATAACGAACAATGATCAACCTCGTAACTCCTATAAACAATACAAAATAGAGAGTTGGGTAAACACGGACCACTGCATATACCAGAGGTGGGATCAGGTGCCTATATGATATGATTTATGTTGATTCTATCTACTTTATGCTCTGAATCCCTTGGGTCTATTTGCACTATCCTCTGAATCCCTTGATCCATCTTCTTTATGCTCCCTTGAGTTTATATATTTCATGCTCTGAATCCTTACATCTTTCTATTTTTATCCGTCATTGAACTCCATTTTGATTCTTTTTACCCACTTCCAAACTTTGCTATAATCTATTACCACTTTACGGCACATGTAAAATTATTATGTTGTCATCATTGTTCTTTTGTGAGCCGCTTTATTCGTAAGCCTTTTTCTGCAAGTTTATATTTGTATGTATTGTTATACAACGACAGGTATATTCTTTACATGCTTTCTGGTGATATTCATACGCCATTTTGTGATCTTTTATTATTGTACATATCTTAAATACTTTTAGATATAGACCTGTGGGAAATTAGATTTTAACTTGGGCGTTTATCCTGAGTCATCTCCCGATTTCCGTCTTGATTTTTGGTCGTTGATTTCACTTCTACATCGGAAATATCCTATTTTCAATCGCATGCAGTGTTTTGTTAGATATGTATCTGTCCTATACACTTATATAAACTTAACCAAGCAGTAACACATAGTGAGATTGAGATCAAAAGTGACCTCGTCTAAGTGTTATAACCCCAGACCCTGTACAATTTGGACTGAGCAAAACTCAAGCTGCAGTGAGCTGTATTATGTTAGGTAAAACAAGATTGGGAATTGACTGTTTTACATCACTGTTAGAAAAACTTTGCATGCTTTGTAATAATCTATGATTCCTTGATAGATTGATTATTGTTGAACGTCCCTTTCAAGATATTTTCACTCATATGGAGACCTTACCATTGCCGATCAAGGGCTGTAAAATGTAGACCTATGTTCGGCGCTCACGCACTTTGAGCAGGAAGTGATCTTTATCGTGCCACATCTGTTCTGATACGGACCTCGGTTTTTGCGGTCTAATCCGAAGGGCTGCCCTATTTAGTCACCTCTTACAACCAAGGGGTACTGAAAACCTATTCTAACCCGGATTCCCACGGGAATAATAGTTTATGAATTACAAAATGTTTAGTGAAAGCCTCTCCTTAACCCTGTCCTCAAGGGTCCTAAAGTTTGATTTATATCGTAAACGCCTAAGAACTCAGTGGGCAATAAGCCTGTATAGTTCTTTAACACTTTTTATATAATTTGCTTTTTAGTTGGTGTTTGAATTTATGTTCAGTAATAATTTCACAAATCCGTCCTTAGTTGTACGCTAGATTTTTTCCCATTTAATGCAATTAAACCGCCTATGTAGATAGTTTTAGTTTAATTTAATGAAAAGTGAAGATAACGAACAGTCTTCAATCTCTGTGGGGATCAGGTGCCTAGGAGGATTAAACATCCCCTGTCGATCGGTCATATCCACCGTGAGCTCTGTATCTTGATTAGGTAAACAGAGCAATCCACCGTCAAAATCAGTGTGAAGCTTTTTACCCAACGACAGGTTGTATTGGCAAAATAAACCGTTATAACGACCATAGATTTTAGCATAACTCATAAATACCATAAATCTTCAATAAATTGAATGTTGTTTTCTGGTCAAAATATCGCTGAAAACAAATACTTTAGACAAACACTTGATATTGCAATATAATTTATAATAAAGTGGTATACATATAAATAAACAAATTAGTTCAATTATGAAATTTTACCAACATACTATCAAGTACTTTGGCATACTCCGTGTATCATACTTTTCTTTTACAGTAGACTTCACTTTACTATTATCAAAACTAGTGTAAAATCTATTACTTTAGTGAACAAGAGCTCCAGAAAGCGAGGCATCACCTCAAAATATAGGCAATCAGTAATCGTAACTTTCTTTTCTATGACATCTTGTAGTGACCTTTCAATTTTGCCCCCCAAATCAATAGGATTCTTCCTCTTTTCATAACAGAGCCACCTGTGAAGTATCAAATTAATTGAGCAAACGATGAGATGACGACAGTAACGAACAGTGATCAATGTCAAAATTACTATAGAGAAATCAAAATTAATAGTAGGGCCAACATCGACCGCTAGAGATACCATAGATGGGATCAGGAGTATAGGAGGAGTAAACATCCCCTGTGACACCCACCGTGAGCCCTATATCTCGATCAGGTAAACGGAGCAATTCGTAGCCAAAATCAGTGTACCAAAAACGGTCTAACAATTGGTATGAAACATATCAGACAGCATTTAAACTAATGATAGGTTGTATTGGCAAACTATATCATTATAACAACCATAGAAATTGCGAAATGCTTACTTGAAACGAGACTGTTAAGTAGCCTACCGCGGTTTAAACACTAATAATACGCACATTAACACCATATGCAGGCGATAATGGAATGTTTTGGTACATAAATGTGAGAAGTTTACGATGGAGAAGCTGAAGTAATCACATTTGTCATAAAGTTGAGTCTCTAGTTTGCCGTTATTATCTATGTTTAATAAAATATTCAATGTGGCCGGTAAAGTACCTATAAACTTTTTTGTGACGTCCCGTGGTGTCGTTAACCTTTGAACCCCATAATACATTGTATTTTTCCTCTCTTGATAACAAAGCTAAATGTGAAGTATCAAATCAATCGAGCGAAACATGTGGCCTGTAGAGTGTGCTTAGATTTGTACATACTCACCCATACATGAACGGTTCGGTATTTATATCCCCTTGAATTGCAAGGAGATAATAATCGCTCGCCAAAGCCTAGTGACTAGGCCGCTCGCTTTGCAACCTTTCAATTCTTGATCCCGTTGCTGCATCAAACGTAAGACATTTAGCAGGTATAAAATCTATATTTATCGTAAACATTGCCGAGCATGTTTTGTCACCAATTGAGTGTGTTTCTCCTAAATCATATGGGTACATATGTAGTCATGGGTTAGTATGAAGTCCCATTACTAGAAATGCTATGCAATCTTGTTCATTCTTATAGTAAAATTTTCGTAACATTAAAAGCAAACATAGCTCCACAGTCGTCCATCAACGGTGATAATTGTTATACGCAATTTCCGAATTGTCTTTAAGTTATTTTCCTTTGTTGAACTCTTACTTACGATGAAAGACGCGAATGCTTATCGCTGCGTTCCTATATTGCTTAAATGATGAATGCCAGCTATTATGCAAACACCCGGACCACAGGAAAACAAAAATTTAGAAAGTGTATGAACGTTTGAGAATAAAATAACCCAAACAAAACTGGATATTCACCAGCTTCCTTTCTTAAAAGTGTCGATTGCGTCGAAGAGGAAATGGTATGAACACGATTTGAGGTGAAAATTTTGAAGTTTTATCTTTTAATTTTTAGAATGCTTAACTAAGGTATTTCTGATGGTCAGCAAAAATTTGAATGTCAGTTGTCAATGTATATAGGAGAGAGCTCACAAAGCTCGTGCCATGTTATTGTTTACATATAGGCTAAATATACTTGTAAAAAGTCGATTCAAGCAGATTTTTTTAATTTACAAGTTAATTATGAACATTATTTGATAGTGTCTATTCTTTAGTACATCTCATTTTGTTTTAAACATGTTATTTTCTATTAAGCAATCTATATGTAAACAAGACATAGCACGGACCTTGTTTACTTAACGAAGAACTTTGAGAGCTGCATCTCACTTGTAACTCAAAAACTAATATTCACATTTTGGTGACCATTAGAAGTACTTTATAGCTAAGCATTGTAAATATTAAAAATGAAAACATAAAATCTCTAGCTCAATCGTTTCCATACCCCTATAATTCCATGGCCAAATTCAAACAATTTCTTCCTGATATTGTCAATTAATAGATACTACCGGCTAATATATTATAAACAATTCACGCTTTAATAACTTGTATTAGTTTTTAAATCGAGGTAAGCTACTGACAAACAAGTTGATGGTACAGGGATTTCAACAGTCTCGATTGAAGTCAGCATTTCGCAAATTCTATGGTCGTTATAACGATCTAGTTCGTCAATACAACCTCGCATTGGGTCAAATGCTGTCTGACGTGTTTCATACCGATTGTTAAGCCGTTCTTGGCACGCTGATTTGGACTGCGAATAACTCCGTTTACCTGATCAGGATATGGGGCTCACGGCGGGTGTGACCGGTCAATAGGGGATGCTAACTCCTCCTAGGCACCTGATCCCACCTCTGGTGTGTCCAGGGGTCCGTGTTTGCCCAACTGTTTATTTTGTATTGCTTGTAGGAGTGATGAGATTGATCACTGTTTGTTATCTTCCCCTTGCATTATCACTCAAATATATGTGACCTGTCTATAGTATACGCAAACAGCTTGTGTCCACCCAATAATTCAATAGAATACTGAATGATATCTCAGAAATTACACTCTCCTCAACCAAAATTTCTAATCAGATTTACATATTGTTTTGATATTTTGAAACAATCCTGAGAAAGTGAAATTCAAATACAATAAACCAAAGAAGTTTCTTTCGTTCATGAGAACTTAGCTGCTGATACGATATGGATTACACACTAATCATTCATTGTCCATATCTTACACAAAGAACTGCAAATGTGACACAATCTCTCTTAAAGGAGTGAGAACCACAAATGAGTCTCCTAAACTAAATGCATACTGGTAGGTTTCAATTTCCGTTAACACCTGATAGATATATGATAGCTTAAAATATTTATAAACGATTTTTAAAGTTTGTTTCATTTATTGAGAACGTATTAAAACGTTCCACTCGTCAGACTACTTTTAAATAAAATGTCTTATGATAATATCCTGCTCTTCATTATATGTATCTAGGGATTCAAGAACTGTATGCAAAGTACATATACAAACTGAAATAAAGGTTGTGTGATGTAACATTCCCTGATAATGCTTCACTTTTTAATTTTTTTTAATTCATACACATATATTTACATTTATATTTGCCTTCGATATCTTTACCTATTGTAATGATAGATATTTTGTTATCAATGCGGTGCAGCTGTGAACAAAATGCGTATGGATCTTGTTATTTATAGACGTATATTTTAACGGCTGGGAATTCCGACAGAAAATGAAAGTAAAATGTAAAAATTAGAAACAAATTCAGTTTTAACAACGGACCCATGGGCCACATCCCTCACCTGAGTCACCTTCGCCCATATTTAAAGATTTTCCCTATATATTCGCATGTAAAACTTTATTACCTATTGTGGCCTCAACTTATCCCCATGATTTTTATAAACTTGAATCTGCATTATGCCAGGAAGCATCATGTTAATGTAAACTTCTTTGGCCTTATGGTTCTTCAAAAATAGATTTTTTGAAGATTGTATCTATATATTTATATGTAAAACTTTGATCCCCTATTGTAGTCCCATTCTACATGATTTTAACAAACTTGAATCTGCACTGTCAGGAAGCTTTCATGTAAATGTTAACTTTTCTGGTCCAGTGATTCTTCATTACAAGATTTTAATGTTTTTCCCTATATATTTGTATGTAAAACGTTAATCACTTATTGTGACCCTATCCTACCCGAGGGGTAATGATTTAAACAAACTTGAATCTGCACTATATCAGGAAACTTTCATAGAAATTTGTACTCTCCTAGCCCAGTGGTTCTTCGGAGGAATATTTTTAAAGATATTTTCTATACATTTGTATGTAAAACTTTGACCCCCTATTGTTGCCCAATCCTACCCCCGGGGTCATGATTTTAACAATCTTGAATTTGCATTATGTCAGGAAGCTGTCGGGTAAATGTCAGCACTTCTAGCCCAATGGTTCTCGAGAAGAAGATTTTTTAAATGACCCAACCCTTTTTTGCATTTTTGTTATTATCTCCCTTTTGAAGGGGGCATGACTCTTCATTTGAATATACTTGAAAGCCCTTTACACAAGGATGTTTATTGCCAAGTTTGGTTGAAAATGGCTTAGTGGATCTGGATAAGAAGTCGAAAATGTGAAAACTTTACGGATAGACGACGGACAACAGGCGATTAGAAAACCTCACTTGAGCTTTCAATTCAGATCAGCTAAAATACATTAGGGTATGAATTACAACGTTTCACGCCATAATGATCTACAGCGCTAACATGCTTCATGAAGTATGGCGGCGTGAAGCGTCGGAGTTCATGCCATCATGTATTTGAAAAATGACATTTATTTCTTGGATTACACCTAGGGAACATAAAGTAAGAATTGAACAGTTCTAATGGGCAGACTGCATAGGGTGAGATTTCTGTAGTCCAATATGAGTACTTATGATGGGGCATTTCTAAGTGAGATGGGAAACTCCTATTTTACATAGAATATAGGGAGAATATGTCATTCCAGTACTAGGAATACAATGCAATGTTCATTCTGATAGTAAAACAT
The DNA here is from genome assembly GCF_947568905.1 of Ostrea edulis. Lineage (NCBI taxonomy): Eukaryota > Metazoa > Mollusca > Bivalvia > Ostreida > Ostreidae > Ostrea > Ostrea edulis. The sequence goes on from NC_079167.1 coordinate 60,412,182, forward strand.
CTTTTCTCACTATCAGCTAATTTTTATAACATGAAATGGAAATATAGCAGCAGAGCAATCTATCAATGCAGTGTAACACCTGTGAAATTTTCACACTATTCTCAACACCTGAAATTTCCAATGAAATTAACATAAAATTAATGCACGTTTATATTGGAAATGCATCTAACAGATCTCAATGGACCATGACTTATGCACTAATTACTGTCAATTATTCATCCACGTCATCAGATTATGACAACATTTTCCGAAAGGTTTATAAGATTTCTTCCGGAAGTTACTTCCCGTTTGAGTAGAATTTAACAGCCGATACAAGATGGAGTGCATAGTCGTGATTTACTCTCCATATGTTGCCCATACACAAGATCACGATTTTTGTTGTTGAATGGATCAGAACTGAAAAGTCATTGTCGTCAACAAATAGTAGTAAATAGTAGTACTAGTACATAGACTTATATAAATTCAACAGAGTACCAAGTTTGTTGTTTGTTTTTTTTTAACATCTGCTATATGGTAATTCAACATGTTTACAATTACTACTCCGGTGAGGCGCGGTTTGATTCATTGTGAAGATACTATACCGATTTATCTTGATATGCTGAGGTGTCCATTATTACCTACATTTGAGGAATAAAAGTCTAGGTTCTTTTATAGCGGTATACAAATAATGGAACCGCAGGATAATTAAACTAAGTATGGAACAGTTACGCTACCAATACATTTATTCTTTATATTGATATCTTGTTACAAAAAGCTTTGTGCCACTTTCAGAGAACAGTGCTTTCATTGAGAAACAAAATCTTTAAACATTGAAACAATATACTTTATTATTCACAAAACGCTAGAAATAAAATAGGAGCTGTATACAATATATATATATATAAATCGACATATCCTAACATTATTCGCACTTATCTTGATTCTTTTCATTTATCATTTAAATTGATCAAATATTTTAAATTATTTTTCCACAGAAATACATAATTCTTTCCACTGACTTTGTGATATTTCAGCCATATATCGACGACAAACTGATGAAATTCATGGACCAGTTTTGGAGTCCCTGTGGTAGTACGCAAGGAGCCAACTCATAAAGCTTTCAGAGGATGTAAATTCGTGAAGCAGATGCATTCGATGCTGTTTTATAAAGTGACATTCGTTGGTTCGTAACGTAAGTATAAACTGATAACATTGAATCCACGAAATAACTATATCACCAGTAAAACTAGCCAATGTCACTTTGTTTTCTGTAATTTCAAAGAAAACTCGCTAAATTGTTAAATTGCTATATCTATCAAATTTACCATGCTTTATCATATGAAAGGTGAATATAACGAACAGTGTTTAATCTCGTAACTAATACAATCAATACAATATAGATAGTTGGACAAAGACGGACCCCTGGACACACCAGAGGTGGGATCAGGTGCCTAGGAGGAGTAAGCATCCACTGACGACCGGTCACACCCGCCGTGAGCCCTATATCCTGATCAGGTAAACGGAGTTATCCGCAGTCAAAATCAGTGTGCCAAGAACGGCTTAACAAATGTTATGAATCACGTCAGGATATCCATAGGATAGAAAGAATTGATAACATCATGTATTTCTTATACATTAAAAACAAATACGTTGTATAAAACACGAAAACGTTGATATAATGTCATATATGTATAATTTACAAATTAGGTTTGTCTTTTCTTCTAAGTTACAGACGTGCAAATTTTCAATACAGATGACACAGTTTTAGTGAAGGGTCAGGAATTCCCTTCAGAGTACTGAATAATCAATATCCACTCCTTCATTTCTAATTGCATAATTAGATGTCGATAGTAAAACATGGATGGGCGAAATGATGAATGTGATTTCTGCGATTTAAATACAGGCACATGCACTCTTTTAAACATAAGACATCGATGAATGAGGGTTATACAATCAAGTTTAAAGCAACAAGGTAAGAAAGGATCTGAACTCTTAAATAATTGATACAACTCACTATTATCTGAAACGTTTTTGATTTTCAACGAGAGAAAGAGCGAGCCGTGTTAATTGTATAGTATATTGTATAGAATGTCAAACTCGGTGATAGGTAGCAAATCGGCAATTATTAAATAAATACATCTGAATCTTAAAAGATCATAATCATGTTTGATGGCGACAGATAGCATATCCTACACACTTTTTGCACGAAATCCATGATGCATGGTTTTCACAGCACGCAAACGTACGTAACTCGAGTTTTGTGTAGGCATGCATACTACATGTACATATTATGCGAGTATGTATGTACTGGTTAAGAACTTTTCCCCTGATGTACATTATATTATTATATTATGTATTAATGGACATTTTCCTTCCAGATGACATACAAGCTTACCTTGTATAGACGATGGAATCATCTTGTAATCTTTATGATTATGCTGGGTCCCATTTTCAGTAAAGTGTGCGAATACCTTTTACCACCGACTATACAGAACTGTATAAGCAGATGCAAAACAAAACTAAATACAAAAGTTCTGATGGACCAGAGAGAAGAATCAATACATTACTATTGCCAAAACCAATATCTAGTGCAACGTGCCGACGAGACGTGGAACCAAGATGGTGTTCCGAAGATCAACATCAACAGTTTACAACAGTTCTCTGATATATTTGAACTATTTGATGTTGAGGAATCAAATCCCGTCAAGAAAATGAAAAGAGCAACACCTATTGTGAGAAAAGAATATCGACACTTGACCCGCAATGAAAGAGAACGATTTCACCGAGCACTGCAAGCAATGAAGGCTGACACCAGTGACAGGGTATTTTTTTCATCTTCAGAATTTGGATATGAATCTTGTGTATTTATCTGATACAAATACACTTTTCTATTATTTGAAACTTTTATGTATTAAAAACATTCGGATGGTTTTGAAATTTGAACTTATACCTTTATATTAGAGAATGTAAAAGACACAAATCCCCCTGGCAGTAAACCAATGAGCTGCAGAAATGAGTTCTACGGGGGGGGGGGGATAGGGCATACCAAGCGTGTTACAGACCCACTCCTTAGAAAAACCCATCATGGTACAGCGTCAGTTTTCTACGCACGATTGAAATCTGTTATTACTCTATTCTTGCAAATAATTAATTAATTACAACCCTTTGTGAACCGACAAATCACAGCTTCATATAATTTCGTTGTTGACGTAGCCATGTGAAGTTCCCAGCCAATTCGAACTCCGTTAATTATTGTATTAATTCATAATCCCGATAAATGGTACATGTAGATATTCGGTCTTCATTTATCATAAACACGAATAATTAATCAGCTCTTAACTATTGAAAAGTAATCCTAGTAGGTTATGAAAGCCTAGTTGGATCCCCGAGTCCACCAATCCCTTTTTAATAGAAAAGTATAAAAACGGACCAGACAAATCAAAACTATGGATAAAATCCTATATCCAAACCTATTTGGACGATTCTTTTTAACCGGACTGGACACATTTCGTCCAAAATATTTAGATAAAATATTGGTGGGGAAATTAGTTGACATGAACAGTTTCGTTTCTAAATAGAGAGAGAAAATATAGAAGCGTTTGAGTATGGAAATCAAAGGGGTTTGAATTCACTGGCAAATTAACTCGGCGACATCAACAAACGAACTTTGCGAAGTTGTGAGTTCTTTTTCCAAAGCGTTAGAATTCTGCAACAATAAACTAATTATTAATATGAAGTTATTCATATTTGGGTTTTTTAAATGTTTACATTATACACAATTTCCGAGTTGCGCAATAGTTGTTTCCATTTGTTTAACTCTTACGCAAATCGAGACGCAAAATACGTCTTTATACACATGAGGTGGGTACAGATGCTTATTGTTGCACTGATAGATTGCCTTTAGTATTTAGTCAAATCAATTTTTGGTTATAATAATAAATCAACAAGAGGCCCAAAGGCCTTATCGATCTCCTGAGTACAAGTGAAAAAGCATCACTACTCCCAGAGCCAGAGGCTATGGAATTTAGAAACAAATTCCTGTTCTGAATATCTAAGCTTAATTCTAATGTTCAGAATCAAGATGTGTTCTTAAAACGTCACTGTCCTCAAAAGTGCATACACCGATGAAAGGCTTTGCATAATATAATAGGTTGACATTAAAACATTAAAATATATGACTAATTTGCAACCATTCTAGAGTCAAAAGCCTGGGTTGTGAAATTCACCATTTTTTGTACATCCTTTTCTGCTATTCCTAGGTATGCATCCCAATTTTATACAGTATCAGGAAACTTACAGATAAATACTATATACTAAGTTTTGCCCCACCATGGGGTCAGAACCCCTACTCCAGAAATCATCAAATTTTCAATTTTTGTAAAGGACTACCTGCTCTTTCTAAATATCCATGTAGTTTTAATTTAGTATCAACAACACTTAAGAAGATGTTATTTAAGTGTTTTACAAATAATCACTATATAGTAAGCTTGGCTCTGCCCTGGGGTCAGAAGCATTGGTGGAAATTTACAATTTTGGTCGAGGCCTTCCTGCTCTACATCAGTATGCATTTAGTTTTTCTAGAAGCTTCCTTGCTTATCATTACTATATACTCACTTTCTCTGCTAGATGTCAAGGAGTAAAGAATAAGATTTTTAAAGAAATACATAAATTTTACAATTTTTACCCCAAAATCAAGGCCCCTTATACTGGAGTGTCATGAAATTTACAATCCCCGCCTCCTTCATCTACCGATGCTACCTATCAAATTTGGCCAAGATTGACCAAGTAGTTTCTGGGAAGAAGTTGTTATAGGACGATGGACGCGGACTATTAGCAATAGGTCACCTGAGTGACTGAGGTGAACTAATTAAAATGATTGTTCAACAACAATATATTTTGAATATTTCAGAACAGACAGCCCAATGCTTATGACTGGTTTGTGAACTTGCATCCGGCTGCTGTTGCACCCAGTGCTCATTTTGGACCCGCCTTCCTTGGGTTTCATCGGACCTACCTTTTTTTGTAAGTGAAAACTGTCAAGTTAAAAGAAATCATATTATCTGCAAAAACATTCAAATAATTCGCCATATAATCAGCTTCTGTGTGTTTTAATTAGATATTGCAATGGAAGTTGATAGGATTGATTAGGTTTAAATTTTTTCACAACATAGACGTCACATCAAACCAAATGATTTTTTTGAAAAATTATTTTCGCTAATTGTTGTGAAAGTATGACGAAGGCTCCAGATTTACAAGACAGATACCGTACTAAACACACTGGTATAAGCTGGTACTATCAAACTTTAGAAAGTTTTAGTTAGTGCGATCGCAAAATACTAGAAAGAAAATAACAATGTAACACCAGGTATGACAAAGTCAGATATTGAAAACATTCGAGCTTTTCCTACATTTTTCTCCTTGGGTTAATATCATATATACACCAACTTTTACCTCAACTGTGAATAAAAGAACAATAACTGCAAGTCTATTTTTAAAATAACATACATAGTATTAAAATGCAACAATTTAAATTATATATATATATATATATATATATATATATATATATATTAAAAGAAATAGAATAAACAGTACACAAAGTTAAAAATTTAACGCAAGCGCTTTCATTTTATAATCCTCAGGCGTTACATTTTAAAATAGTTTTGAAATGGTTTGACGTCATAAAGGCGTCCTAACATTTCACGTACATAACGACGTCATAAACGAATGAAGGGAAAATACTTTACCAAATGTGACGATCGGCGATGCGGAACGTGCCCATACTTAAGGGAAGGAAGTTCGTTCGAATTTAACAACAAGGAATTTACGGTAAATTCAGATATGACGTGCTCCACCAAAAATTTAATTTATGTTATAACATGTGCTGGCTGTGGAAAACATTATATCGGTGAAACTGGAACTACTCTGCGAACTCGTATACGAGTTCATAAACAACACATTTCAGCACCCGAATACAGAAAAATTAAAGTTAGTGAACATATAGATGTGTGTGGCCACGGACAATTTAGTGTATTTCCGTTTTATAAACTGTATACAGAAAATACTATTTCCCGACGAGAAAAAGAAAGACACTTTATTAAGACTTTAAAACCGGCTCTCAATAGCTTACTGTAAAATATGTTTACTGTTATTATCTATGACGTCATAATATGCTTAACGTAAAATCCTTTTCCCTTCATTCGTTTATGACGTCGTTATGTACGTGAAATGTTAGGACGCCTTTATGACGTCAAACCATTTCAAAACTATTTTAAAATGTAACGCCTGAGGATTATAAAATGAAAGCGCTTGCGTTAAATTTTTAACTTTGTGTACTGTTTATTCTATTTCTTTTAATATTTTATACCGGACACTGTGATTTTTTTTAAAAACACAATTTGGATATATATATATATATATATATATACCCATGTGTGTACGTTACTTGTATTCATCGAGATTATGTATTCGAGTATTGTCTTCACTTAAAGTAATTCCACCCTCCTGTGATGTCATCAGATTTTGCAAAATCAATGATTTATTTAGATTTATGCATGATAGGAACATAAATTTTGTTGGAGTCTTTTCCTATAGTTATTGTAAAAAATCTTGTTAAAAATAAAATATTTCAAAAGTCTAAGTTATAGATGAATAATCAATGATACGTTTCAAAATATTGAATCCAAGGGCAATAACTCTGTTTCTATTGATTTCTTTATCAAGTCTATTATGCGATGATTTCCTTTATTTTTTACATACATTTTGTATATTTTTGTGAAGATACAGTTTCATGAAATTGTTATGAATGCTACTATATCATCATAACCAGTTTTTATGAGATTTTGATAACGCTGTTTAATAAAAATTGCAATTTTCTGACGGTGATATATGATTCTGATTATGTACGTCTCATATCTTAAAAAGTGTGTTGACCTATGTATTTTATTTGATAATTTGTTAGTTTTAACTCTAATGAATGGAAATGAATACACAATTTAAACTTGTATCAGATAAAACTGCGAGTATGGAGTTACCTTAAGAAACGTTCTTTTGTTATTCTTTAATTATCATTAAACCTGTCAGTAATTGTTCATTTTCCTGTATGATTTTTCTACTTTGAATTTAAATGTTAGAATCTCACTACCACGTCATATATCACAATGTCGAGAAAACAAGAAATAACCATGCTACTAGTCCATGGCGATTAATTTTACAAACATTTGCACTGCTTGCATACGAATGTGTTTTTATATATGTATGTTATACGTGTAGGAATTTATCCATATGATTTATTGATTGATTGTGGTTTTACGCCGTTCTGGCAATATTTCAGCCATTTTACGGCGGTCCATATGATTTATGTAGTCACAGTATACATTCTATAGTAATAGTTAATGGTCAAATGCTGTCTGACATGGTCAATACCGATTGTTAGGCCGTTCTTTGCATACTGATTTTAACTACGGATAACTCCATTTACCTGATCAGGATATAGGGCTCACGGCGGGTGTGACCGGTCGACAGGGGATGTTTACTCCTCCTAGGCACCTGATCCCACCTCTGGTGTGTCCAGGGGTCCATGCTTGCCTGTTTTGTATTGCTTGTAAGAGTTATGAGATTGATCACTGTTCGTTATATCCACCTTTCCTTTTCTTTGATATGTAGATTCGAGCGACAATTACAAAAATATGAGCCAGAAGTGTTCATTCCATTTTGGGATTCCTCCTTTGACAATCTTTTGGAGGATCCCACTTCCAGTGCCATTTTCACATCTAGTGGCGTGGGTCCTGGAACAGGGATTATTCGGGAGGGTCCGTTCAGCGACTGGAAACACGAACACGCTGGTGTCTTAATCCGCAACATTGGATCATCAGGTAGCTTATTCAGCAGGGAATTCATTGAACTCTTTCTTTCTCAGAATCGTATTGAGGACATTGCCATTGATAGAACTAAAATAGATACCAGTCTTGAGTTTCACCACGGTTCTGTCCACAACTGGGTTAGTGGAACTCTCTCTGATATCAATTATTCTCCCGCTGATCCACTTTTCTTCATGCATCATTGTTTTGTGGACGCTTTATGGGAAAGATTTCGGGAGAACCAAATTCAACGTGGCTTTGATCCAGAATGGTATCCGTTAGTGGATGGAGGCCACGCTCCGGACGCACCAATGAGGCCATTATTGATTGGAAAAGAAGCTAATGGTGAAGACAAGTACCTGAAAAATAAGATCGGATATTCCAAAACATGGTCTTTGTTTGTGAAGTACGATGATCCACCATATAACTGTGATGTTGATTCCGATTGTCGATCAGTGCTGATGCGGTGTGAAAGGAAACTATGTCAACCTTTGACAATCGAAGAGCACGAGAGAATGCATTTTCAACATAGAGCAAAACGAGAGTTACTGGCTAATTTATCGACTCCTTATCCAGCTATGAAACGTAACTACGAACACACTCATTTGGGAAGAAATATAGATGCCACCCACCAGTTCAACTTAAAAACAAGTCCTTTTTACCACTCTTTTCAGAATTCCTTCGTGCTTAATGGTAAAGAGGATATTTCTAATTGGGTTTTTATACCAGTGATGATTTACAAAAAGAGATCGAATGGACAGAACTATGACGCCTTTCCCATTAGAAATGGAGTGCCGGATTTCTCATCTGGAGATGTATTTCAGCAAGACTTGAATATCAAAAGTAAACCGAGCAGCGAGCAGATGGGTTCCAGTAAAACAGAGAGATGCTCTCACATCGGATCTGGGATTTCTAAAGTATACGTGAAGACGTTTGGTCTGGACTATCGAGGATTTTACACTGATCATGCTCTCCTAGATGAACGATTCCCTTTGTCATCTGCTTTAAGCGCAGTAGGCGTTAAAAAGCCAGACAACAACAGAATCAGTCACGTGTTGATTACCGCCCATGATTCGTGTGGGAAGATGTGCACAGCCTATTGTCTCAACTCTAGTACTCGTTCAATTCCTACTGAATATAAAAAGTGTTCTGGCTCTTCTCGAATAAGTACTACCAAGCCATCCATGTACAGAAGCACAGTTGGAGAGGCTTTGCTTAGTGCTTATAATATTTCAAGTATCAATCCATCAATCTCAAAAGAGAACATTGCCATAATATTTCATTGTGGCTAGCAGTTTGTATGGAATTTTATTAATTCACATTGTAGTAGTGTAATATGATTTTAGAAAACTGATATAATGTCTTGCTGGCTTTCTTACTTACACATGCACCTAAGCGTCAATATCATTATAACTTGGCACACAGGTTCTAATTGTCAGGAACCAGTATTTCTAGATATAATTTACATTTGAAGGTAGAGGGAGAGAGAAAGAGAGAGTCTGAGAATCTCATTTCATAAATTGGTGTCATACTTGTTATTTATAAAGGAGAGATTTATTAAAAGTATTGTTGATTTCGCGAAAATTCTGGTCCTACAGCCATGACTAAATTGGCGTTTCAAAAGTTTCAAAATAAGAGACTCACAGGCATTATCGGTCACCGAAGCATTAGCTACATGCATAAGTATCATTTGTTCCAAGGCCTATGAAATCTAGAAAAATTTCCTGTACTCACCAAAAAGAGATATTAAAGTTTATTTTTTAAATGCAACGTCCCCCCCCCCCCAAGTCAGAAAATCTACCCTGCGAATCATGAAATTTACACGTGGTAGAGGTTTTCCTGATCTACATCACTATGCATTTAGTTTCTATAAAGAAGAATCCTTTTTGAATTGGTCAATTGTGGCAATTTTTGCCCTAAGTCCCTAGGGGTACAAAAGTCCTGAAATTTACAATTGATGTCCCCTTTGTCCCAAAATGCTTAATACGGTATTTGAAAAGAATTGAAATGGTAGTTATCAATCAGTCACTTTCTCGTCAGAAGGCAATTAGCACTTGCCTATTTGCTATGAATCACGGTGACACCTACATATTGCATAACTACTTTCGATATATGTCATGAATTATTCTACACATTTTTACACGTGTAGTATCACTTCAAATACAGGACATCTCCATGATTGAATATTGTTTAACGAGAATATTTCACTCATATGGAGACGTCACCACTGCCGGTGAATGGCTGCAAAATTTCGGCCTATGCTTGGCGCTTATGACCTTTGAGCAGGGAGGGATCTTGATCGTGCCACATCTGCTGTGACACGGGACCTCGGATTTTGCGGTCCCCTATATATATATATGTATATGTATATATATATATATATATATATATATATATATATACCCCGGTATATAAAGCACAAAAAAATACCAACGACACCAACAACCGTGAATTGTCAAATTTTGTCCCTTCCTCAGGATGATAGAATATAAACATAGAAAAGAAAACTAAATAGGAAAGGAAACTAAACTACAAAAGCTGATAATAAACAAAGCGTCTACATATTAAAATTATTGAGTGCAATGTGTGGCAATAGAAAAGTCTAGTCCCATCGAGCGTCAGTGTTGCTGGATTATAGTGTTTTATATATATATATATATATATATATATATATATATATATATAAAGCACTATAATCCAGCAACACTGACGCTCAATGGGACTATACTTTTCTATTGCCACACATTGCACTCACTATAATCCATATATATATATATATATATATATATATATATATATATATATATAAAGCACTATAATCCAGCAACACTGACGCTCGATGGGACTAGACTTTTCTATTGCCACACATTGCACTCACTATATAAATTTTATAATAGCAATTAAATATACATCCTTATTTTCAAGCTAGTAACGAAGTACTTAGCTACTGGGCTGTAGAGACCCTCGGGGACTAACAGTCCACCAGCAGAGGCCTCGACCCAGGGGTCATAATGTAAAACTTATACATAATGTAAAGCACTATAATCCAGCAACACTGACGCTCGATGGGACTAGACTTTTCTATTGCCACACATTGCACTCACTATATAAATTTTATAACAGCAATTAAATATACATCCTTATTTTCAAGCTAGTAACGAAGTACTTAGCTACTGGGCTGTAGAGACCCCCGGGGACTAACAGTCCACCAGCAGAGGCCTCGACCCAGGGGTCATAATGTAAAACTTCTACATAATGTAAAGCACTATAATCCAGCAACACTGACGCTCGATGGGACTAGACTTTTCTATTTCCACAGATTGCACTCACTATATAAATTTTATAACAGCAATTAAATATACATCCTTATTTTCAAGCTAGTAACGAAGTACTTAGCTACTGGGCTGTAGAGACCCTCGGGGACTAACAGTCCACCAGCAGAGGCCTCGACCCAGGGTCATAATGTAAAACTTATACGGTACCAATTTTGATGCACCAGATGCGCATTTCGACAAATAATGTCTCTTCAGTGATGCTCAACCGAAATGTTTGAAATCCGAAATAACTATGAAGCTTTAGAGCTAAATATAGCCAAAAACAGCGTGCCAAAAAGTGGAGCCAAATTCGTCCAAGGATAAGAGCTATGCATGAGGGAGATAATCCTTAATTTTGAAATGAATTTCTAAATTTTATAACAGCAATTAAATATACATCCTTATTTTCAAGCTAGTAACGAAGTACTTAGCTACTGGGCTGTAGAGACCCTCGGGGACTAACAGTCCACCAGCAGAGGCCTCGACCCAGGGGTCATAATGTAAAACTTATACGGTACCAATTTTGATACACCAGATGCGCATTTCGACAAATAATGTTCCTTCAGTGATGCTCAACCGAAATGTTTGAAATCCGAAATGACAATGAAGCTTTAGAGCTATTATAGGGGAAAACTGTGCCAAAAAAGTGGAGTTAAATTCGTCTAAGGATAAGAGCTATGCGTGAGGGAGATAATCCTTAATTTTGAAATGAATTTCTAAATTTTATAAGAGCAATTAAATATACATCCGTATTTTCAAGCTAGTAGCGAAGTACTTAGCTACTGGGCTGTAGAGACCCTCAGTATTTAACCCGTCATTAATGCATGAAGCAAACTGATTTTGTAAATGGGGACATCATAATTTATGTACAGTAAAACATTTTGCTTAAGTAAATACACATGTATCAAATACCGGCTCTGTCAGATTCAGAGGACCGTCTTCTGCCATTTTGGCTTGTTTACGTCGTTACGGTAACGTCAATATTGAACGCTCATACTCGGAATGTTTCGGGCGCATACATTTTACGCAATGCAAAGTTAGCGTTCAATAAATTCTCAGGATATTGAACGCTAACATTCTCTAGTTTTACGCAGATCTTATAATAGACTATTTATTAGCTATATATATATATATATATATATATATATATATATATATATATATCACGGCGGGTGTGACCGGTCGACAGGTGACGCTTACTCCTAAGAACCCGATCCCACCTCTGGTGTGTCCAGGGGTCCGTGATTTCCCAATTATCTATTTTGTATTGCTTATGGGATTTATGAGATTAATCACCATTCATTGGGGGCATAATTAAAGGGGCGTAGACACAATTGTTGTGAAATTCTTTTAAGGTAATATTGATTAATAATATGATAATATTTGATATTTGTAAACCATAGCGGCAAATCTAAATTTGCAAAGCTGACTCAAAGATGTGTTTGAGATATTTTGAAAAAAAGGCACGAACCTTGTTCATGTTTATTTGTTCCGCGACTCAACTATCAACATGGCGCCAAAGTTGACAGCTTTGGTGTAAAACAAATAAAAGAGGTTTTTAAACAAAAATTGTAATTGTGTTTTCTTTCTGCATGTACCTAATCTATGTCGAAATGGTGAACGCTTTTGATATATTTCTTAAAAATCTTCCTGTTCTCACTTCCTGGCTAATGACAAGCGTGTTTATAGTCCTTTGAAATGCGCGTACACTCCTTTCACGCTAGATTTAGACGGCGTAGATTCATGAATGAATGAGTTTATTTTTCTCAGTTGAAAATCACAAGAGAACATATAAACAAAAATAATTAAATACAATTATAAGTATGCGCAAACAGAGCAGAGAAGACAGAGTTTATATATACATGTATTGAAAGTATCAAATATTATAACAGTTGACTAACCAGGAGGCTAGGCCGTCTTGTTTACGATTTTTATCAATTTGAATATGTTGTTTAACAACGAATCATTGTGTGTAGAGAAAAATATGTAAAATTTGAAAGCATTTGGTCATGATCGATATTATTTTGGTACAAACATTTTTTTTTCATCTTCAAACTTTTCACAATGCAAAATATAATGGTATTCATCGCCTCCATTATCTACGTTACATAACCACCATGTTCTATTTTCCCTATTAACATTATAATTATTCCATCAGCCATTTCTATAGGTGAATGCAAGGTGAAGATAACGAACAGTGATCAATCTCATAACTCCTACAAGCAATACAAAATAGAGAGTTGGGCAAACACAGACCCCTGGACACACCAGAAGTGGGATCAGGTGCCTAAGAGGAGTAGGCATCCCCTGTTGACCGGTCACACCCGCCGTGAGCCCCATATCCTGATCAGGTAAACGGAGTTATCCGCAGTCAAAATCAGTGTGCCAAGATCGGCTTAAGAATCGGTATGAAACACGTCAGAGAGCATTTGACCCAATGCGAGGTTGTATTGACGAACTAGATCGTTATAACGACCATAGAATTTGCGAAATGCTGACTTCAATCGAGACTGTTGAAATCCCTGTACCATCAACTTGTTTGTCAGTAGCTTACCTAGATTTAAAAACTGACTATACCCAGAACAAGCTCTTGCATATCGAATCAGTTGAGATATATAAACACCATATGCAGGTGATAATGGAATATTGCTACATAAATGTGGGAAGTTGATGATGGAGAAGCTGAAATCATCCCGTTTGTCATACAGTTGAGTTGTTAGTTTGCCGTTAATGTCTACTTTCAATAAAATATCTAAATATGAAGCAGAAGTGGACGACTCTGTGGTGTCCTTCATTTCGAGCTCACAGGGATATATCAAATCGACATATGAATGAAAGCTATCATTGTTAATAGACAAAACGTCATCGATATATCTAAAAGTCGAATTGAAGGTCACAGCGAGAGATTTTTTTCTTCTCACGTAGAAGTTTTTGAATAAATTCTGCCTCATATGAATATAAAAACAGGTCAGCTACTGCATCTCACTTATAACTCAACAACTGATATTCAAATTTTGTTGACGATTAGAAATACTCCAGATAAGCATTTTAAACAATAAAAAAAAGAATAAAATTTTAAAATTGTCTGCTCTAATCATGCCCATGCCCCTGTAATAACTTAATAATTTGAAAGGTAAAAACTTGAATCCACACATGGGAAATTTGTATTTTTATATGATTTAGTGTGGCCTTGCTACTCTTGAAAAGAATATGTTTAATGAGGAACCGGCTCCGGTTATCTTTTCATTAGAGGGCGCCACAGACAAACTCGACCCTGGATCGGAATATCCTCACGCTTTATCTGTAGTTACCGATCGAAGAAAAACGTAAACAATCTGCTGTCAAACACTTCCTTTTGAAACATGCTCGGAACTTGCTGTTGTGTGCCGTATTGTTGTAATAGGGTGGCCGTCATGTATTTCCATCAGACTCGTTAAGAAGAAAAGCCTTGATTCACGCAATTAAACGTGGTGAAACTCGTTTTCAAAGCTGGACTCCGTCAACTTTTGCTGTTGTTTGCAGAGCACATTTCATATTGGACGACTTTTTGACTGAAACTCAACATGGTAACTATTACTTACCTTGAATTTTTGTTTATAATATACATGTACAATGTAATGTTGATATATAGTATTTTGTGTAGTAAATATATCGCATTTACTGAGAAAAAAATCGCTAATGGGATCGGCAATTTACTACACATGCAAAATAATCTGATAAGGTTACAAACACTGTCACATGTAGAATCCTCACTGACACTTGCAATTACTGGTCATTTATTACTACCCATTATCTCTTAACACCATAATGAAAAATTGAAGATAAAGAACAGTGATCAATTTCATAACTACTATATAATCACAAAATATGTCCAAAAGTATCCACCCTGTTGATAATTTATGCATACCTACTAGCATGGGATTTTGTATTTTGACATTTATGTCTACTTAAAACATTGTTTACAAATTTTACAGTTTTCAGTTAAATCAAAAAACAAATGTGATCCTTTTGTATATATATATTAACTTCGTAATGATGCAGATGTTTGTAGTTATATTATTTGCTACTCTTTGATAAATTATACTGCAAGTTCTAAAGCATATTTTAGTATGCATAACCCTTACTAATTCAGTAATTGATTAAAAGCATCATTGATACAATTCATTCATTTTTTTAGGAACGACTCCTGTGCTACTGTGATAGAGGACAGAAAGATATCCAGCAAACGTGTGCACATTGAAAGAATTATTGGACTTACCAAAACTTTCAAAATACTGACAGAACCTATAAATAGCTCTGAAACAAAGCTTTCCTGTAAAATTATTTATGTCTGTTTCATGTTGTGCAATTTCAAGAATTGCATAGTGCCGTCATATGCATAATTCACCATTAAAAATTGGTGTGATTAAAGAATAAACCTTTATTTAATTTTTTCAACATTTATTCCATGTACATTTACCATCATATGTCTTGAAAAACGTTTTCTCTAACAGAGCAGACTTAAAATATCTTTCATAAAATTCATTAAAATTTCTCTTCATCTCGTCAATGAATTTGTCATTCCTTTTAATTTGAAAAGCTCTTATCACAATGAAGGTTGTGGATCGGGTGACATCATAATAAATTCAAGTCCAGAAATATCGGTCCTTGCACGATGTTCATTTCTTCTATATGCTTCAATTAAGTCTGTAATCAAATAACACTTAGCAGATGATCACTATAATGTAAAACATAGTGGCAATAATCAAATAATTATAACACTGAATCGTTTCATTCAGTATAGAAATATGTTTCTATTTTGCTGCAAACATGAAACAATATAGCAACGATGTTGGAATTGCTGAGGAAATTCAAGTTTAGCTTAGCTCGGTAAATCTGCAAAATTTTACAAGAATTCCTTTCTGATAACACCTAGTTCCATTATACGTTGTTATGATATATTTAGATAATATCTAAACACCATTGATAATTATTTACTGCGTTAATCATATTTTACTTGGATGAAAATAAAAACATTGAATGTTTATTTACCTTCTTACAAGTTCCCACTTTCTTCCCGATTTCTTTCCTCCAAACTTTTCTAACTCTTTCCTAAGTTCAGGTATTGTCATATGACCATAACTGGATACCATCGTAAGTAAAAGGTAGTGTTTGTGTTTTCCAAAATCGCATTCGAGAATGGTTGCTGATAACCCATCTTCTCAGCATTTATCTTTTTTTGTTCAGGGCCGGATTTGCCTGTGGCGCCCTCTATCAATACAAGATAAGATAACCGACTCCAGTTCCTCATTGATATCCTGTATATTCAAAATTTGACTTGAATTGAACGAAATGCAATTTGAACTACCGGAGAATGATTCCATATTAAGATAACTACATTGTATTCATCGACATGCTGTTGTTGAGATGGAAGGTGAAGATAAGGAACAGTAATCAATCTCATGACTCCTAAGAAGAATGCCAAATAGAAAGTTGGGCAAACATGGACCCCTGGATATATCAGAGGTGGGATCAGGTTCCTTGGGAATGACGAAATTTAAAGACATTTATGTAAAACTTTAAGCCCCTGTTTTGACTCCAACCTACTCCTGGAGGTAATGAAAAATACAGTGAGGGGGGAGAGGAAGTCCTGCGTCCCTAAGTACTCGTGTTCTGTCACCGAAATCATGATTTTCTGTGTGATTCGACCACTTCTCCAACCCAGGAGAAAATAGTCAGCTGCATATCTACTTTTTCTTCTTCCTTTGCCTTTAGTTTCTTTGAATTGTGCAAACCGTTAACCTTGCAAACAGAAAGTGCTCTGAATTATAGCTTTGTATATTACATGGATCAAATTTTCTCTCACTGTTCAATCGCATGTTTATATAATATCAATATTGATATCATACTGTCCTTTAAAAACTGTTTTATGTACATGACTTACAGAGGGCTAATGCAAAGCACAATTTAAAAAGAAAGAAGCAGGTACTGTTTCTACAGTCATCTGATCCAGAAAATGGATGATTTCATTAGGAGTCCCAAAATCTGGCATTCAAATAAGGAATGAATAAGCAAACCCAAACTACGTTTAATTTGATCCAAAATTGCTTTGTGTTATACGACAGGAGCGTAAAGGTGGCATACCATCGCAAAAATCAATGAAAAATACAGTCCATGCGTCTACCAAATTCATATTCAAAACATTTTTATTATACACCCGTCATTATTTAATGGCGCAGTTGGTGCGTCCGTCTGGCTAGCTGTCTGTCCGTCCGTTCGGGGTAATGTTTTCCGGACTTTTTTCCGTAATAGATGCCTGTACGACTTTGAAATTTTGTCACAATTTCTCCCTCAAGAATTGTAAGAGTGATTTTACATTTTAGCTGGATTAGTCTCTCCTTGACCTACTTTGGGGCTAAAAGTAAGTCAAACAGTTTTCCGGACTTTTTTTCGTTACAGATATTGCCCTGAAATTTACACAGTTAAGCTTCCTCTCAAAGGAATACAAGTTCAGTTTGCATTTCAGTTGGATTGGCCCGTCCGTCCGTGACCTACATTAGGACTACATTTCCGGTTCCGATTGACTTGACCATGTACATGTAGCTTCAAATTTTATATTTAATTTCATATGCAACCCATTGTGATTGGTTTTTAAATCATTTGGAAAAGTTATAAGACGATCAAGACGCATCATTTTATAAAGAAACAGTGTATACGGTTATCATTACTGGCTTAAATGAGAGAGAGAGTGTAAAATTCTTCCTGAGCGCATATCGGAGTTTTTCAAACACTTGGAAATGTCGGATGACGAAATCGGCGAAGTCGGTATCGTGAAGGTGTACAGACAGGGTGATCCGAAAGGTAAAAGATTTCCCAGACCTGTATTTGTGCAGTTTCCAGACATTTACCGAAAGGAGAAGATCATGAAAAAAATTCCTAAACTCAAAGCCAAAGGTGTTCCTATTAGGATTTCCAACCATTATCCCGAAGAGATGAGAGAGAAGCGCAAGCGCCTCAGAACAATTACAAAGATCAAAGATGACAAGCTGGTCTTCAACAATAATGGATCAGGGTACCGTGAAAAAATTGCCAGACCGAAAGCATGCGTCCTTCTTCTGAAATCCATCAAGGTAAACAGATCGAGGACAATGGGAATCGTTATATTCTCCCTCACTTTGTTCGTCCGAATATAAATTAATTATACATGTACTCTGAATTTGTATGTATAAATATGAAAATAAAAAAAACCACCATGCTTGGAATGCTACTCGTTAGAACGTTTTTATCAAACACAAACCATTCCCAACCGCCTTATAAATACACCAACAACACATATATCATATTAAATTTAACTGGCTTCCATAATACCTGCTATACCTGACTCACGTTCTAACCGAGCTGTAGAGTGACCTATTCGACTGGCTTCCATAATACCTGCTATACCCGACTCACGTTCTAACCGAGCTGTAGAGCGACCTATTCGAACACGCATTCCTCTTCATCTGATCATACCACGTGACACCAGAATGCTCACACAGCACTTTGCATTGAAAATCAATATCCAAAACGAAAAGAATATTAATTATATTCTCGCTTACTTTGTTCGTCCGAATATAAATGAATTATATACTCTGAATTCTGTCCTCCTATAGTGCTCCCATGGGGGTTGTGATATGAACTTTTGAATTGTTAACCCCGCATATGGCAGTTTCAGGTTCTTTATGTACATTATTATATTGTTGTGTTGTTTTTCCGTAAAAATAACAACCTTTTTTGCCATAACATGTTAATAAATTTTGTTATATAACAGTATACTATATGTGTGTATGTTTGTATGTATGCACATATGTTTGTGTTTTCTATATGTAGATATTTATATGTATAAATTTATATATATGTATATGTATGCCTATGCCTATATACATCTAATCCAGGGGGCCCCTGGCACCCTAGGTAAAGATTATAAGGGGGTCTCTACGGAGACTTTACCCCGAAATAGTAATGTATTTTGGAATTAAAGACTGATATGAAAAAAATATATATACTCTGAATTGGTATGTATAAATATGAAAAACATAAAACACCATGTTTGGAATGCTGCTCGTTAGAATGTAGAATCCACAAAGAGACCAGGTACAGCTACGAAGATAATTACATCAAAATACCATTTGACACTTTCAATTTGTTATCTACGGAATCTTTTATATACATGTAACTGTCCCTGGAATAGTCCGTTTTCCACCGACCATGAATTTTAATAAGACGCTCCGACACACTTTTCTCGGCTGCCGCTGTCGCTCCTCCGCTTCGCAGATTGTGCAAATCAAACGCTCTAGAGTTCACTCCAACTTTATGCAACGCCTCTAACAACAATTCTCGAGATCATGTATAAGATAATGGTTTGTTGATATTGCATAACATGTATTTTCCCTTCGACTTGTAATACCTAACAGCTCTAAATACATAATCATCTAATTTATCTTTAATTTCGGCCAATATCAAATAATGCTTAATGCAGGACATGGGACACCGTTTCCATCCACTCTCCGCAATTGGTACTTCATTGCCACGCCTATAAACGTCGGTTTTACTTGATTCAATGTAAATATTCATGGACAAATTGTTAAAACTTATATGCTTTACTTTAGTATTAGCTAATTCACTGAATCGCAGAAAACCCGCAAAACTTAACAACAACATACCCACAGTCTCACATTGCGCAAATTAAAATTTTTCTCTCTGACGCCGAATGCATCGACAATATTTCCCAAAATTTTCGAAGAAATAGGCTCTTTGTTTATTATAGGTTTTGTTAAAGTTCTTTTTCCACCTTCCATTAGGAGATGAGTAACACCGTCGTCATAGGGATTAAAGCGCGCACAATACAGATCATGATACCACTTAATGATGTAGAGTAATGAACGCAACACTGCTTCTGAAACAGCTTGTTGAATTTGCTCACTTAAAAATATAGCGACCACACTCGACTTTGCACGAAAACTGATTACTTCTTTTGAAATAAACCACTGTTGAAATCTTTTGAAATATGCTTCGTACTGATTGACAGTATTTTTTACATTTTCCATTTTTCATTATATGAAAAATTGATGAATCCGCTGATTTAAATATTTCTTCTGTCGCCATGTTCCTGATTTCAGCCCATGTGCCACACACATCTGTAAATATACACCGAAATGAAGACCATATCTTGCTGTCATTGTTATCTAAAATCAACTCGTAAAACCAAAACATTACTCAAAGACATCTTTTGAACAAACACACTGGACTTATCAGACCTTGGCATAAAGAATTTTGTTGGATGCTTATACTCAATAAATTCCTGAACATAACATGTGTATACTTGTCCCCTTTCTTCCCATATCATTGGTCAAAAAAAAGATGACAACAATTTAAGAACTATCAGAGTACTGTGAGCACAACACAAACACATGTGTTTTAAAACTTTGCATGTGAGAGAAGGGGGGGGGGTGTCACTATCCAACAGTTTTCTCTTGCCAATCATGCACAAACGCATTCACACCAGAAGTACCTGGATTCCAGTATTTTGAATAAAATCTTTCTACTTTGTTATTTTTACAGTTTGCAAATCCATCTATTGTAAATGGACTCCACGATTTGTCAAAATATTTGAAAATGTGATCAGACACGCTCCGGACCAAACATCACTGTCCAAAAAACGACTGTAATTATAAGCATATACATTGTATTCTCGAGGAATCCATTGTACTTCAAGTATAATACTATACTGCAAACAGACACCAAAAATACTCAATGCTAGCTGAAGCAGCTCGTTAACCATGCTACCTTTACATGCGATGCGCACAGCATTTTGATTGTCTGTAAATATCTTCACCAATCTACCACTCAACACCTCCGCCAGACTTAACAGAATGATATGCAGTGATTTCAATTCTCTCCAAGTAGAACTTTTACACTTTTCAGAATCATCCCACATGTAATGTATAACCTTTTTATTTATTTCACACGTAAAACCCGCCCCAGCGTAAGAACTTGCATCTGAAAATATATTTTTTTCTGGCATCTTATCAACACATGTGAAAAATTTGAAAGGAAGTTGTTGAATATTGTGGTGCCAAACTTCCAACTCTTGAATGATCTCATTGTCTAAAGTTAGAATTGAATCTCAACCTTTTCTACAGCAAATTGAAATACTAAGTCGTCTGGTCATGAATTGACATATGTTTCCAAAAGATGGTTTCAATGCAATAATTTTCCCTACAAAAGATGACAATTTTCTAGCCGATCTACTGTCTTTTTCTCTAATAAATCGATCAGTAAAATTTTGATTTTATTGATTTTCTCTTCAGGAACCTCTAATCTTCTACACCTCAAATTCCATACAAACCTTAACCACATCATACTGTTAGTAGGTTAAAAAATAGACCTTTCTGTATGTACAACAAAACCCGATTTCTGTAACTTGTCTTGCATCACATCTGATGTAGACTTGCACTTCTCAAAAGTATCACACACCCAGCCATCGTCTAAATATATTATCACAGGTATACCACGTGATCTCCAAAATTTTACTAACACTCTCACTACTTTTGTAAATACGTGCCCATCCGAGTACAAACCAAATGGTAATACATTCAATTCGAAAAAGCTGGTTTTGTTACCATATTTTCACGAGAAACCCAAATAATTATGAAATTCTGAATGTACATCAACATGGTGATAACCCAATTTCAAATCGAATTTAATCATATGTGTGCCTTGCTTCACCTACTGTAATGCTTCATTTACCCTTTCGAATTTAACCGTTTGTTTTCCCACAAATTGATTGACATGCCGTAGATCTAAGACCAGCCTTTTCTTACCTGTGGCGTTCACTGACACAGTAAGCGGATTAACTACAAATTATTTTTCTTTAGAAACTTCATATACACACCCAAAAGTCAAAAGATCATGAACTGCTGTGTACATGAAATCACTATGAATCAGAGCCGATCTATTGTTTTTTAAAATTATCTTTGGCGGAGACATAATGAAAGGAATAGCATAATCAAACTGAATAGTATTTTTCACAAAAAAATTTGAATCCAAAGTATTTTCCCAAACTTTTAAACAACTTTTCAAACGAGATTTAACAGAATTCATCACACATACAGTTTGCTCATATTCATACCGATTGTTAAGCCGTTCTTGGCACACTGATTTTGACTACGGATAACTCCGTTTGCCTGAACAGGATATAGGGCTCACGGCGGGTGTGACCGTCGACAGGAGATGCTTATTCCTCCTAGGCATCTGATCTCACCTCTGGTGTGGCCAGGGGTCCGTGTTTGCCCAACTATCTATTTTGTATTGCTTGTGGGAGTTGTGAGATTGATCACTGTTCGTTATCTTCACCTTTCATACACCCATCATTTTCAATATACTCAATTTCTCTACTACTGCTTGATGCTTGAAGTCGATGCGATTGTTGATGTTTGCCCTGGAACTTGCTGTCCTCTGGCAAGTGGACAGTCCCTGACGTAGTGGCCTCTCTGCCGACAGAAGAAGCATTTTCAATCAAATGCTTGTTGGCCTGAATGATTGAATGGCTTGCTGGCTTGCTTGAGTGGTCCAGAAGCAAACGTTTGGCTGAAGCCACGAAAAAAGTCGTTTGCGGAAGTGCTCCCTGCCTGCTACTTTGCCCACACGATCCATAGGTCTTTCCTCTGTAGTTACGCTTCCTAGCAGCACGATGAGTAGCGCCTCGTAATTTGACATCATCCTCGTTGTTATGAGCTAACGGATCGTCCAAGTCCTCGTTTACAGTGTCCCACCCGTGTCTGTCCGCTATTTTAAATATTTTATTACGCTGTCGCAACTCGCTAATTTCTTTTTCGATAGTCTGCTCGGCCTTTTCCAAGTCATTCGTTTTAATAAAATTCTTCAGTTCACTCACATTTTCTATTCTGTTGGTGTTGAAATAATGTTGGATGTACCGTTCGGCATTAGAACAACAGAACGAAGCTATAGTAAGTTCCATTGTAAAACAGATCAACTTTGGCAGTCATAAAGAGCACGAGGAAAACGGGCGAGGGTTTTTTCCAACGAGCTGTTGAAAAAGGAGACTACGTTGTCGTTGGACAATTCATCGCATAATAAAACATCTTCACCAATATTAATTTCAAAGTTTTCACCAGAGACTTCCATAATACCTGCTATACCTGACTCACGTTCTAACCGAGCTGTAGAGTGACCTATTCGAACACGTATTCCTATTTATCTGATCATACCACGTGACACACAGACACCAGAATGCTCACACAGCACTTTGCATTGACAATCAATATCCATAACGAAAATAATATTAATTTTACATCGCATGCCACTAAGGTATCATCTGTAAAGCAGGTAAATCAAGCCCTTAGAGATATTTTCAGGATCCCCAAAGTTTCAAGTGCAACACACAATATATATGCATACATATTCACCAACGCAGACGGAGTGATGCACGAAGGAAGTGCTGATGATGGAGAACACGGCGCTGGACGAGCCTTACTGCAAGAATTGAAGGGCCAAAATGTCTCAAATTGTGTAGTAGTGGTTTCTTGTTGGTTTAGTAGTAAAAATCAGTGCCCGTCGATTTCGACATATTCTGGAGGTGGGAATGAGCGCAGTAGCCAGCGAAAATAATCGCTTAGCTCCGGTTTGATCAATCACTCTTCTTGAAATTCATAGTGATATGCATATCGAATGTTCTAACTTTATAAAACATTTGCTTTGTACCGAGCACATTATTTAGTATAGTATATACAGATACATATTCTCTCATATATGCATGCAATATAAATCCATTGTATCCTGATTTAATTATTCACAAATTAGTGGTTAGACATAATGTGAATTTATTATATTGAACGATACGTATTACGTCGTTATATCTGATATATTATTAGCCATTAACTATATCTGACGATCTGGTTTACCAAAAGTTTTTTGTCAGTACTATACAAATTATTATTATCATATCTGACGATCTAGTATCCCGGATCTTTTTTTTTTGCCAACTGTATATGGTTTTAGCAATTTACACTGCTCCATGTATTTCCGGTTACTATCCAGCAGTTTATGGTATGAAAACAAAAATTGTTTTAATTTTAGCATTACAATACACTCTCTATAGGATTAAATGATACCTCGCTCGATGTGTCTAGAGTAGATGTCAGAGTTGTGTGTTTTCTTGGATCCTGCTAATAAAGTTTTAAATCTATCTCGCAAACTACTTAACAATATCATACAACATTTATTAGATTTAGATTATTACCATTTACGTTTAATATGTTTTACGGCGTGACCGTGTTTGAGGGCGAAGCAAACAAATTTTGGCATTAGTATCTATATCCATAACAGAACAAAAACAACCCGAAGTTAGCATGAGGACGGAGCTGTATCAAAGCATCCTAATTTTGGATATTTGATCCGCCTATATATTGAACGCGGGAAATATTACGCAATTGATGTAAACAGTACATTGTGATGTCATATTCAGCGTCGTTATTTAGCAAATTTACAAAAATACCGTTTGAACAACAACAACAAACATGGCGTTAATCGTGGAGTGATTATATTTGATTAAGAAAATAAGATTTACATGCTTTTACGAATTTGATGTAACATCTCAGACCGAAGACGAGATTCAAAATGGAGAAATACATGTCCACGCGCTAATATTCGAATCGACGCCATTAGTACCAAAATTTTTAAGTTCCATAGGTATGGTTTAATTTTTCATTATTTTCTAATATGTTTTACGGCGTGACCGTGTTTGAGGGCGAAGCAAAAGAGTTTTGGTATTAGTATCTATATCCAAAACAGGACAAAAATAACCCGAAGTTAGCACGAGGACAGAGCTGTATCAAAGCATCCTAATTTTGGACATTTGATCCGCCTATATATTGAACGCGGGAAATATAACGCAATCGATTTAAACAGTACATTGTGACGTCATATTCAGCGTCGTTATTTAGCAAATTTACAAACATAGCGTTTGAACCACAACAAAAAACATGGTTAATCGTGGAGTGATTATATATGATTAATAAAATAAGATTTACATGGTTTTACGGACTTTATGTAACATCTCAGAACGACGTGAACTAGGTTAGACGAGATTCAAAATGGAGGAATACATGTCCACGCGCTAATATTCGAATCGACGCCATTGGTACCAAACTCTTCAAGTTCCATAGGTATGGTTTAATTTTTCATTATTTTCCTATATTTTCCATTTAAACATGTATATACGTGTTACCTATAGGGAGAGCTCCGCTCTCAGAGCCCTTCGGGCCGTGAGAGGGCTTCGCCCTCTATAAAAACATGTTCGTTTCTTTGAGCTTTGAAAACCCATAAAATACACAGATCTGCTACTCTAAAGAAATTAATACACAACCTTTTATTAGGAAAATATGTTTATTATGAAAATTATGGAAACTTTTTTTAAAACCCAGTGCCATGTTCCTATGACTATTCACTGGCACTTTTGGAATCAGTTGTTCCTGTCAAAAGTATCTACATTATGTTTTCCCCCCTTTAATTCTTCTTTCCCTCTTTTCTTTTCTTATGATGAATGTTGCAAATTTTTACATTACTGATTATAGATAAAACATCTAAAATATCTATAAAAAAAATTAACTGTAAATTGTCAGGGTCTTGGTGACTAAAGAAACGCAGAGATGTTCTGAATTATTTTCACACAAAAAATCTTCAATATTTATTTCCTGCAAGACACCCATTTTACAAAAGATGAATTGATTGATTGATTGATTATTGTTTAACGTCCCTCTCGAGAATATTTCACTCATATGGAGACGTCACCACTGCCGGTGAAGGGCTGCAAAATGTAGGCCTATGCTCGGCGCTTATGACCATTGAGCAGGGAGGGATCTTTATTGTGCCACACCTTGTGTGACACGGGACCTCGGTTTTTACGGTCTCATCCGAAGGACCGCCCCATTTAGTCGCCTCTTACGACAAGCAAGGGGGTACTGAGGACCTATTCTAACCCGGATCCCCACGGGATACAAAAGATGAAGAGAGAATTATACTTTCACAGTGGGGATATAAAGGAATATTCAATTCATACCAATCAAACCCCTGGGGTGTTGCAATCCTATTAAAAAATAATGTTGAATTTCAAATAAAAACCACAGTGATAGACAATGAAGGAAACTTCATAATTGCAGAAATCATAATTGAAGAAAAACAATTTACATTGATAAATGCCTATGGCCCAAATGCGGATCAACCCCAATTCTACTGTAACCTATTTAAAAAACTAGAACCATTATCGAATGATCAGAACATCATTATGGCAGGAGACTTCAACCTAGTGATGGATAAAAAATTAGATACAATGAACTACAAAAACTTAAGCAACCCCAAAGCCTGTATGGAACTTATCCATCTTATGGAAAATCGAAATTTATGTGACATTTTTCGTATCTTAAATCTTGACAAATTGAAATACACTTGAAGAAAAAGAAATTCCATTAAGCAAGCCAGACTTGACTTTTTCCTCATATCGGATTCTTTAACTCCTTTCATACATGCAGTTGACCATGAAAACAGTTACAGGTCTGATCACACTCCAGTAGTCTTGACCTTAATATTAACAGACTTTAAACACGGAAAGGGATTCTGGAAATTTAACAACTCCCCTTTAAAAGACATAGAATATGTAAATTCAGTAAAATCCAAAATTAAGGAAACAAAAATGCAATATGCGGGCCTTGTCTACCAATTGGAAAATGTAAAAGAGGTGAATGATGCTGAAATCGAATTTCGGGTCTCTGACCACTTATTTTTAGACACACTGCTAATGAATATTAGAGAAAAAATAATCTCTTATAGTACATATAAGAAGAAAAAAAGGAAATACAAAATAATTTAGAAAATGACATAAAACTTTTGGAAGAAATTTTCAATGAAGAATCATTGAAAGTTTTAGAGGAAAAACAACAAAAAATCTGAAAGAAATTGGAGCTCAAACACTAAAAGGTTTACCCCTTCAAAGAGGTTGAGCTTTGATACCTTAAAAAGAATGTAATTAGTCGATTATATGTTGAAAATGTTATTTTACTGAAATATTGTAAGAACAACGAATTTAACAAATGTTTGAAAAATGCCTTACAAAAAATTGAACATTCATCATAAGCTATGAAAAGCCCTGTTTCTCTCTATGTGTTGCAGCTCTTTAAATGACTTTCTTCCTTCCTTTCAAACTCTTATCTCTAACCTGTCTTCTTTTCGTCTATAAAAACACCCAAAACTTATTTATACATATATATATTAATTATGAATCATTGATATAACTGGAAATAATCTATTGTGTGAGTATGTGTACATGTTTATGTATTTATGCATGTATGTACATGTGTGTATATGTATGTGTATATATGTACATGTATGTATATGTTATTGTTTGCTTTGGTAAAAATATTGTGAATATGAAGGTTAATAAAAAAATATTTTAAAAAAGGACTACAAGTAGGTCAAACAGTTTTCCTGCCTTTTTTCATTATAGGTACAGATATTGCACTGAAATTTAGTCACATGTTTCCTCTTGTAGGAATACAAGATCAGGTTGCATTTCAGCTGGATTGGCCCATACTTGACCTACTTTCAGGCTAAAAATAGATCAAACAGTTTTCTGGGGGGGGGGTAATTATAGATACAGATATTGCCCTGAAATTTAGTCAAAGGCTTCTTCTCGAAGGCTTACAAGTTCAGTTTGCATTTCAGCTGGATCGGTCAGTGGACTTCCGTTTGGGTTAAAAATAGGTCAAACAGTTTTCCGGGCTTTTTCCTCATACAAGTTCAGTTTGCATTTCAGCTGGATTGATCTATCCTTGACCTACGTTTAGGCTAAAATAGGTCAAAGAGTTTTTCGGGCTTTTTTCATTACGAATACAGATATTGTCCTGATATTTTAGTCAAAGGCTTCCTCTCAGAGGAATACAAGTGCAGTTAGCATTTCAGCTGGATTGACACACTATGACCTACTTTAGGGGTAGAAGTAGTTCAAACTGTTTTCCAGATTATTTTTTGGTATGGTTGTAATGTTCTTATGTTTCATTCAAGTCTTCACATATTAATTCCCACGCTAAGAGTTTTACCCTCACTCTCTGTTTGTTTATCAACCCGCATGTTTATATTGAATCTGACAGCTTCATTAGGATTTGATATTAGGGCTTGCTCGTAAAAGGTTACTCTACGGATATTTGACTTTATGTATTCTAATTATGGAGTTGTAGATTAAAGTTTGAACTGATCAGACGTGTTTTTATTCTGGTGCCCAGAGCACGCATCTTTATACAATCTGTTAACTATAGGAATAGGGACAGTACATTACAATGGTCACAGTTGTTGCTCTGAAATTTAGTCACAACCTCCCTCTCAGAGAAAGATATAATCAGTTCATATTTCAAACATTTCAACTTAATTGGTACATCATGATCTACTTTAAGGCTAAAATTAGATCAAATGGTTTCCTGGATTTTTATCATCATAGATAGATATTGCACCGACATTTTATTTCAACCTCACTCTCAGAGAAATACATAATCAGTTCACATGTCAGATGGATTGGTGCACCATAACCCACTTTAAGGCTTTTCTATTCAAAATGTGTGTTCTATCATTTCAGAGTGCATAATGTGCTTCCAGTTCGAATTTCACTGCCCGATGGGCGTATATTGTACCTTTTGCGGTACTCCTGTCTTCTATTAATACATACTATATATTAATTTCATTTTGCTTGGCAGATGGACATACCTTTTTCTAAGCAATAATCTGGATGAAATTAAAGTTATGAAGCTGTTTTTAAAAAAGGCGGGAAAGTCTTATTCATGACGTATTAATGCTATTAAATAAGCAATAACTTTGTTAAGTTGAGATAGTATACTTGACATATATTTAACTTATTCAAAACACAGATCAAGCTTAATTCAAGACGCATATAAAACAGACAAAATATTTGGGGCCTTTTTATGTACATAATCGTACCTTTGTCTTTTATAAATGCATATAGCAATTATCAATGACTGAACATATTCTACAGATGAGTTATTCTGTTTTTCTTTGGAGATGAAAGCTTTTTAATGGGAGTGGAATACGATCTAGAATGTGAACAATATCCCAAGTTTTCCTTTAAGCAAAAAGAAGCTTATGTATAAAACGTAAAGGTTTACTTTACATTCCATTGTATACTTGTAAAATAGTCTTGATGGTTACTAAGAACTTGCGGTCTATTTTAACACTTGCGTCAATAAGATAACTTCTCTTGTTTTTCTTTGTCTCGAAATGCCATCGGAAATTGCGCATGAAAAGGGGTTCCGAATAAAAATATTTAGAGATGTTTGAAATAAACGAAAATCAACAAATATATATAACACCTCACGTCAAAATAGGACACATTTAATGGTTTGGCACTTTAAATAACGCAGCTTATTAGTCCAGAAGCAACATATTTTACGATGAAGTGATAAATTATTGCAATAGATATACTCTTTTGCATTGTTTAGAGAGGGATGAGACAAAAACATTTAATAATAGGGACCTGCAATTTTCTCATCGTGATACCCTGAAATAGTTCATATTATTTCCCTGAACTTCAATTGATATAAATACATTCATTTTCAGATCACGAAGATCCCGCGTTTTATTTTTAGAAAGTTTGAATACTCAGTTATGACTTATCACACTCATAACTTCTTCCGCTAAATTCCTTATCACAATTTCGCAAACTCATATATATTTAGAACCTCGTGGCCCGAAATAGCTGCAGCAGTGTAGTTCTGCTAATAATATGGGAAATAAAAATTGTCGATTTACAGTGCAGTTTTTTTGCGCACGATTGAGATCTTATATTGCTGTACTCCTGCATCGTCGTCTCAACATTTTGATATCAAAACTTTTCTAAAATACATGTATGTTCCCACTACACCTGTGTATATCGAAAGCTTGCAGCTTTGAATAATTGTTCTTGTTGACAAAGCCATGTAATGCTACAAACTTCAAAGGCTTCATGCAAAATATCCATTCCAAAATATGTTACTTATGTGTGTCATTGCATTTAAAGTGCTTTTTATTTGGAAAAGGAAATAAACCTTTTTTAATTTTTAAACATGGAATGAATTATCAGCCACGTATACTGAAGTTAATGGAAATTGTTTGTTTGACTCAGTAAATCTAATTTCCTTATAAAACTCCAGATACACACTTATCGGAATTTATACATTGTATACTCATCATAAGGAACAACTATAATATATTTACTGTAAGGTCTGACACACACACACACACACACACACACACACACACACACAGAGAGAGAGAGAGAGAGAGAGAGAGAGAGAGAGAGAGAGTATATTCTACCACGCTTATTGCAAAGTTCAAAGAAATGGCGGTCACTATTCCGCGATATACCTTCTTACGTAATAACTAGTTATGAGAAAATTGATATCCATCTCGCTTGCACTTAGTATTTTGCTATAGTACAAAAATAAAGTATATAACTGATAATTCAATTTTTAATAATAAAAATCAATCAATATCAATCAATATATGTTGACTGAAGAACATTTGTCATTCATTAAAACTCAATCGTCTGTATTACGAGATCGATACACATGTAAACATTTTAATGTACAAACAAGTTTCCTTGGACTGTGTATTCAAATCAATTATTACAATCTGTCAACATCAAACTAAATGCTTGAAATGTCTTTTTGAATAGTTCTAGAAAAGCCCTACCACCTGACCTTTTTCGTCAGCAAAAACATGTAGGCCCAGTTCATTTGGCAAACTGTCATGACATCACAGTGACCTAATACGAAGCTTTATACATGTAGGGAAACGATCCGCTGTATATTTCTGAGCCTTAGTAGAACAGAAATAAAGGTTCTTGTTTTCGAATGTTGCAGGATAACCTCTAAGGTCGAGCAATCTTAGCGTTACCCGAGGCTTCAATATTTCAAACAACGAGACCAAGGAGGTTATCCTGTAACATACACGAAAACGTGATCATTAATTCTTTTAAAATTTGAACAGATCACGTAGATATATAGTAATGGGCCCAAAGTCTACACACTCTCTTAAACATGTTAAATGTAGCTTTTTCTTTATTTCATTTTATTTGTGACTCAGTTCGAAAACGACTGAAGACCTTGCTAACACAGTCCCGCAATTTCAGGAATCGATAGTTTGATAATCAGGTTCCCTGCTAACACATTCGTTCCCTGTAACACGTTCGTAGTCATGGTCAGCTTCCTGGCAGGCGACTCGGACAGTTTGATAGGTCATTCGAATCGTTCTTTCTCGCTCCCTGAAATGTATAGACCTTTTGAATGGAAGCCGTTTTATAATAATATTAATAAGATAGAGTGTCGGAGAGAGAGAGAGAGAGAGAGAGAGAGAGAGAGAGTCGATCAAATAAATTTTCAATACCTTTTTCGTTTCACAAAGAATGTAACCAGTGTAATTGTCAATACCAGTAACAGACCTCCAAGGACGGCGACAACGTAGACATAAGGCGTTGTTGATGACATACTCTTTGATGGTATTATTTCTAAAATTAGAATCAAAATTGTTAAAAGTAGTGAAAATGCCATCCAAATGACTCTATTCACAGTAGACAAGTCCATTACATATTCACCTGTATAATACTGTACAATAATGTCAGATTTTTGCGGTTTGAGAATAATTGACGTTCGTTGGTTGTTAATGTTTGACGTGTTGAATGGTAGTTCCTATTATCCTATTCTTAAATAATCCGCCATAACTGACGTTTTCATATGTGGGAAAATATTTAGATTGATATTTCATGTATGAAAGATTTTTGATTATTTTTTCCATTTTGATACAGACCAACTGAGTTATTTCAACTTCATCAATTATTTGGCCCTGTAATTCTAAACAAAATAATCGAAGTTCATGATTTTCGATATCCCGCAAAGAAACATTTATAAAATGCACAATTATTAAAATTATATGACTACCATTTTGTATCATGGTAGTTTGTGTATATTTTGTCGCTAAAACATTGTAACTATTCTGTAATCTGCTCACACAAACTAGTAAAATATCATATTTTTACAAACTTTTATTTAGAGCACAACCTACAATCAAACTATATACCTTTAATAATATGTTAACAAGAAAGGTGAATATAACGAAGAGTGATCAACTTCATAACAACTGAATAAGATATATACATCTTGTATTTGGTATAGTAGAAGATGTAAAAAAAAAAAAAAAAAAAAGAAAAAAAAAAAAAGAAAGAAAGCTAGCAGTAAACCTGACCTAAAGCTACAAATCTATTTAAACCACAACTTCAATAAAATGGAAGGCTGAAATATTCATATCTTGTGATTAATGATCCAAATTTTTTGGTGACCGGGTTTTTCAACAGTCTGCTGGAATTCCCATGGCCATGAATTGTACTTCTTTATTACCTGACCTGTTGTTTTTTGTTTTTGTTTTTTTTTTTGTTTTTTTTTTTTGTATTCTTATGAGGCAGATTTTATTATAAAGCTTCTACATGGGAAGAAAAAATGTCTTGTTGTAGCCTTTAACTCGACATTTAAATATAAAGATATCGACTACGTTTATCCTATTAAAATAAGCATTTTCACATTTATATGTCGATTTGATATATCCCGGTGAACTCAAAATAAAAGACACCACTTCCATATCTTTACATTTGGATATTTTATTAAAAATACATGCATGTTAACGGGAAACGAACAACTCAATTTTATGACATACGAGATAACTTTAGCTTGTCCAATCCCGAATTTCTGATCGCATTTGAGATAATTTCTAGTCGACAAGTGTCGTTAAATTTCAAAACGGAACTTAAAGTGCATTCTTTATTTTGTTTGTTACTATTTAAATATGAAAACAAAGAACATTTAAATATCATGACCAAAAATGTATGTTCTTAAAAGTAGTCCTTTAAGGTAGTACTCTACATCGTCATAATGGCTGACTTCCTTTAAAAACATGGATGAAAAAATCGATATCAGCAATATTTGTCTTTTCCTTTTCCATTCAAATACCTAGCCGAGTAGCTCAGTGTGTTTGAATACCGACTGTTGAACTGTAGGTCGCAGGTTCGAGTCCAACAGGGGTTTTAAATTTTTTTCCAGATTACCTTCTACTAAAACTGTATTTTCTGACAAAATAAAGTAAATTTGAAAATTTTCAACTTCAAAATATTGTTGTACATATCCTCCACTTTTCATCTACATCAAATTTCTCTGGTGTAGCATACCTCCTTAAAAGTATATTTCAAGAAACTGCATAAGTGCCCACTTTTGCAGTAAATCTTCATTCATTACTTACGATCAGCACAGTTTGTTCCAGAAAACCCCTCTACACAGCCCCGGAGACACCCACCAGCGATATCAC
The DNA here is from genome assembly GCF_947568905.1 of Ostrea edulis. Lineage (NCBI taxonomy): Eukaryota > Metazoa > Mollusca > Bivalvia > Ostreida > Ostreidae > Ostrea > Ostrea edulis. The sequence continues at coordinate 60,445,759 of NC_079167.1, forward strand.
ACGCTGATACCAGACATGTCCCACTACAATCCATATCACAATGGATTCCGTATCGCCCCTTCGTGCATTCTGTACAGTTTCCAAACGTTTGATCACATTTCTCACAGCTATCCGATGGACAGGGGGTGTCACAATAGTCACCATAAAAAGAACCTTTACATCCATTCCAACATTTTCCATTGTTTCCACATCCATCAGCACATTTTGAATTACACTGACAAGAGCTACCTGACCAGCCTTCTCTACAGGAAGTACATGAATCTGCTGAGTCACAGGTCAGGCATTCAGAAGAACAATCGTTCTGACAGTAACTTCCATAAAATCCAGGTTTACATGCTTCACAATCATATGGACCTGAAGTACAGTTATAACAGTTTCCGTAACAATAACCAGTACAATATATTCCGAAATATCCCGGTAAACATCGTGTACAGTTGTTACCATTATAACAATGCACACAATTCTCTCTACAATCCGTGGTACATCCAAGTCCATACTTCTGATTACTACATCCAAATAAACAGCGGCCATCAATTTCACATAAATCATCAAAGCAATTCACGTTACATTTACTACCACACAGATTTCCAGTAAACGTTTGTTTGCATCGGGTACATCTCGACTTACTGTCACACGATAAACATTTCGATGGACAGCTTTGACACTTCCTGTCACTGTCTAGGTAGTGTCCTTCGGCACATCTTTCACACACAATTTCAGACGTAGACAGTGTACATTGTGAACAGTTTTCTAAACACTTTTTATCGCATTTTCCACCTAGCCATCCATTGATACAGCCACTTAAACATTCTCCATTCCTTTTACAGACGCCAGCAGAGAAACAACTCTTACTGCAGGACTGTGAACAATGTTCACCATATTTTCCAGCAATGCACTCATGACACTGACCGTTGATTCTATCACAGGACCTTTTCCCGCCACACGTTTCTGGACAAATACGCTCACATCGTTGACCATACCTTCCGTCTACACAATAAATACATGGGTCATTTGTATCACAGGTTATACATTGACTGTCACAAGGTTGTTGACAATCCGAGCCTTTGTATCCGTCTTTACATCCCACAGAACAGAGTCCAAATTTCTTATCACATTCATCATTCCTGCAACCTTCTGGACAGGGTTTATTACAACTCGGTCCATAGAAACCACGCCAACATTGTTTACATCCATTGACATTGTTGCAAAAACCTGCTTGACAATTCACACATTTCAAACTACAGTTTTTCCCATAAGTACCTAATGTACATTTTTCACAGTTAGTTACATTGTAGCCATCATGACAATCTGTGCACCCTTTATATCTGTCACAGGAACCACTTTCACAATCAGAGGGACACTCTACGTCACACCTGTCTCCATACCAACCACTTTTACAGCCTTTTATGCAATCTCCTGAGAATCCGTCACATTTACTGTTTAAACAGTTGACGCACTTCTTGTCACACAAGTATCCGTATGTACCTTTGCTGCATTCTATAGAACAATAATACGTTTATTTATTTATGAAGCTAGACAAAATGTAAAACAAAAACAAATGAAATCAACAAATAATACCACTTATTATCCCATGTTGTATAAGTTTAGGTTTAGAAGAATAGCTGAAAGCCAGTAAGTCGTTTGTATTAAACTTATCAGGGAAGATCTTTTTGGTAAGATATACATAGTTAAATGAAAGTATGTCGCCGAATTTCAATGGAAAGACTTAATTTCCCCCAGAATTCCTGTATCTTTCTTTTAGCATGCCAAGATTCAGGAAAATTGTCATGATAATTAGTCACTCGGAGGGATTTATTAAGGTGAGGATAATATAGAATACTTACGGAATACTTTGATATCAAACAAGGTCAAGCGTCCTCTAGTTGTTTCCCTGCAAACAACAACTTGATCACCGGTAATTACTTGGTCATTTCTACATGTAATGTTCCAATCTAATCGCTGACGTCTTTTAATCATTATTCCAGCACACAAAGATCGTGTATTAAGATTCTCATTTGACGAATTCTTTACGTATACAGAGTAACGTCCAATTCCTAAAAAAAAAAAAGATTTGTTTTAAGCAAGGCAACGTTTGCCTATCCATCCGTCTATCATTTTTAAAGCTGAATAATTACTTTGTAACTACATGTATTTTAGCGTTAGACTTCGTATATGGTATGTATACTCTCAGGGGAACGGCACACCCTTTCCAACTCATGTATTGTTTTTATCGTACAGAATTATTACGTTTTTCATTATATATGTTTTGTATAAGTAATTAGTAAATAATATATATTTGTCATACAAATGCCTATTATATGATTTTCTAATACTCCATAAAAAGGGGATATTTATCCATTTTTGACACTCTCTGAAATATTATCCGATACACCTTTATAAATCAAAGTTTAAGTTAGCTGCAGATATGTAGCTCTCTGGGAAAATATCGGGACAGAGTAGAGAACTACAGATCCACCCTTAATAAAAACCTTCGATATTCGGCGCAAAAACAAAAGGCGCACGGTTGAGGCCATATATTGCTGCATTCTTGCATCGCCGTTTCATAAATGTGATATAAAAAGTTTCTGACATATTTCCCCAGTATACTTACATGTATATACATGTATGTCCGAACATACCTTCAAACATTGCGAACGAAAACTCAAAGCTCCAAATTATTCCGTTCATCAACGTAACCATTTTAGGTAGCCAGGCAAATCGAACCCCATTCATCTTTGTGTCTATTAATGATATCAGTTTCGAGGTATGTATTCGACCTTCATTTATCATAAACACAAATAATTAGTGTAAAATTAAAATATATAGTTTCTATAGATGTAAAAGTATCTCTTGAGTATTGAAAAGTAATCCGGGTATGTAATGGAAGCCTAGCCTGGTCCTCGCACCCACCACTAATAGCGAAGGGTACATAATGAAAGCTATGGAATAAATTCAATATTCAAACCAATCTAAACCATTATTTTTTGTAACGCACTGGAATGATTTCATCGAAAATATTTAACTAATATTATTTGTGGAGATAGTTTCTTTACATGAGCCATTATTGTTTTATGAATAGTACGAATACTGAAATGAACGGGGTTCGATTTTACTGGCTACCCAAAATGGCTACGTAAAAAAAAAAACGAAATTTTTTGAAGCTATGCTTTTTCTGGTCGCATGGCGCTCTGATGGATGTTTGAAGGTATGTTTGGACACAGGTAAAGTCGGAAAATATACTAGATAACTTCTGATAGTTTAATTCTAATCGAACTACTGGTAACTTATTATTTATGTTAAGATTAAATAATCTTTTAGTTCAATTCAAACTTCCCATACGTATGTAGTAATATTCCATTATCACCTGCATATGGTGTTTATGTCTATCAACTGATTCGATAAGCAAGAGCTTGTTCTGCGTATGATAAGTTTTTTAGTCGAGGCAGGTTACTGAAAAACAAGTTAAAGTTACAGGGGTTTCTGGTATGTCCAGAAGTCCGTGTTTGCCTAACACTTAATTTTGTATTACTTATAGGAATTATAATATTGATCACCGTTCGTTATCTTCACCTTTTGCTACTTCGCTCACAAACTGATTCATTCATTCTTTAATAATGCTATTAAACATGTAGTTAATTCCTGCACGAAAAGAGGGAAAACATAAACAACAAACAAACAAAACCAAAAGAATAAGTAAAAATGTTGGTAAGAATTAATCAGTCATAAACATTACTCCCACTGGCCTATTGTTTATCAAAGCTTTACCATTTAAGTTTTTGGATTGAATGTGCAGATAAATGTATTTTTGTTTTGGAGATACAGGTGGAAGGTCTTGGAAGTGTAGTCATATTCGTTGTTTATCTCCCTCATATTACTTGGTGACTCAGACTGCATGAATCTTTTCAGTCGTAATAGAAAATGATTGCCTTAAAACTTTTTGAATTTATTTCTTAACGAAGCTTTGATAAACAAGGGAAAAAGAAAACAATACATGTTCGAGTAAATTTTAATTGAGCAAGCGAAGATAACGAACAAAATTCATTATATTTAGCACTGAACAAATGAAATTCAAGGGAGTCTATCAATAAGGGTATTGATTGAATGACTGTTTTGAGGACATAATCACGTGAAGGGATCTCAAACAACACAACTTGCTTTAATTTAATGTCTTCTATGATATTGTTCACTTGTTCGTTATATTCACTTGTTCGTATATATCTCCTCACCTGCTAAAAGTGTTATATAAATGTATTTTACTCTTTGGATTTTATCCAAATTCACTTCTATCCAAGGATTTTTCTCAGGTTCAGTCCTAAAGTATGTTGAGTGTTTTTCATCTACTGCATTGATCGAGTTCGTTACTGTGGAAATATGGTTAGTTTTCTGATTATAAGCTATATTCCCTGAAAACAAAAGTAATAAAGTTAATATTACTCATGATAAAATGCCAAAATTAATTATCTTTTTTCATCTATTATTGCAATATTTGTGTTGGTTTTAGTAAGGATTCTATTCAACATACTTCTTTGACATTGATTGGTAGTTGAGCCACTCCAGCCTTCTCTATTACACGAGGTACAATAAAATCCGAGGCAGTTTGAACAACAATTGCAGTGACATTCACAAGTTTTGTCGTCATAACACTGTGCTGTAATATATAATAATGATCAAAGTAATAATAATCCGAGTGTAACCATTATAAAAAGGTTAATTTATCAGCAATATGGTAATTGCAAGGTGAAAGGAAAGGTGAAGTAACGATTTTATAATTGATAATTGGTTACATATGTATGTAGTGTTTTACATACATGTGAAAAGTAAATATAACAAACAGTATACAATCTCATAACTTCTATAAAGAATATGAAATAAAGAGTTGCGCAAACACGGACCCTGGACATACCAAAGGTGGGATCAGGTGCCTAGGAGGAGTAAACATCCCCTGTCAACCGGTCACACCCGCCATGAACCCTATGTCGTGATCAGGTAAACATAGTAATTCGTAGTGAGAGTCAGTGTACCATGAACGATCTAACAATCAGTATGAAACATGTCAGACAGCATTTAACCCAATGATAGGTTATATTGGCAGACTAGATTATTATAACGACCATATAATTTGCGAAATGCTGACTTTAAACAAGACTGTTGAAACCCCTGTAACTTCAAATTGTTTGTCAGTAGCCTCCCTCGATTTAAAGACTGATCATACACAGAACAAGCTCTTGTGTATTTAATCAATTGAGAGATATAAATACCATATGCAGGTGATAATAGAATATTGCTACACTGTACATAAATATGGGAAGATGACGATAGAGAAGCTGAAATTATCCCGTTTGTCATAAAGTTGAATTGTTAGTTTGCCGTTATTATTCATTTTCAATCAAATATCTAATTACGAAGCAGATATGGAGGACTCCGTGGTGTCTCTTTCTCGAGTTCACAGGGATATATCGAATGAACATACGAATGAAAATGATTATTGTTAATAGATAAAACTTCGTCGATGCATCTAAATGTCGAATCGAAGGCCACAGCAAGATATTTGTTTTTCCTCATGTAGACGCTTTTGAAGAAACTCTACTTTATAAGAATGTATAACAGTACAGCTAACAAAGGAGCAGAATTCGTGTCCATGGGATTCCCAACAGACTGTTGGAACACCTGATCACCAAAGACTAAGAAGATATTATCAATGAGCATATTCTTTATTTCAACTTCAGAGAACTTGTGCGTGGAATCAGAGAGGTGTTAAAAAAGTAATTTTTGGATGAATGATCACTAGATAGGAATATTTCCTATTTCTATTTTTGTCTATGACGTCAAAGAGTCCTGTTTTTAATTCATCGTGAGGAATGGTTGTGTGAAGTGTTGAAAAGTCAAACGTTTTGATGTTGTTTATTTGAGAAAAGTATTGCTATTTCAAATTTACCAAAGGTTCTTTAGAATTTTTTAAGAATCCACATTTGATTTGTAATTATGGCATATGTTGTAACACAGTACGTTTGAGGTTTCTCCTTCATAGCTGTTGATATTTTCGTGGGGAGCAAAACAGGGACTTGGTAGAACATTTACTCGATCCAGCAATGTATCTCTCTTTGTAAGGGTTTTTGTGAAGTTTAGGAATCCAGTATAGACACGGTAACTCATATTCATCGATCTCATTGATTGGGATATTAAATTTGTCTAAAACTGAAGCATGGTTTTGAAGAATTTCATCTTTTGAAAGGGCAGTTGGATTGTTAAGCCGTTCTTGGCACACTGATTTTGACTGCGGATAACTCCGTTTACCTGATCAGGATATAGGGCTCACGGCGGGTGTGACCGGTCAACAGGGGATGCTTACTCCTCCTAGGCACCTGATCCCACCTCTGGTGTGACCAGGGGTCCGTGTTTGCCCAACTATCTATTTTGTATTGCTTGTAGGAGTTATGAGATTGATCACTGCTCGTTATCTTCATCTTGCATGGAATAAATGCCAAGTTTGTTTAATATACAGTTGTAATAATTAGCCTTACAAACAAAGACAATGTTGTTACAAGCTTTGTCAGCTGAAACCAAAACATATTCCTTATGTAACCTATCTAATTCTTTGATCACTTACATGTATATCATGCAGGTTTTTGCAAATTACACGGCATCACTTTTTTATTTATACAGGTTAATAATGAGATACGTGTACTTACAATAAGAAGTTTCCAAAGTAAGATAGAATATAAGGCACATATATACCCAACGTCTGTACATTGTGGATGAGAACCAAGGAGTCAATATTATCTCTTACAAAAAGGTTTCCTTCCTTGTTGGAGAACATTCACGTGTACGGGATATACAATGATCTCTTGACTCTTCTTGTACAAAGTCACACTAGAACGCTGCCCATATTCAAATAATTCTCTCATCTATTATACGCGTGTGCTAGACTGAGGAGTGTTTTCCTCGACACAGTACATATTCAGACTACGTGTGATGTCACTAAAAGTTCATCAATGTATTCTGATATTTTAATGCTACATGTAGATCAATTAAAATATATGTCCATGTGATTTAAGGATAAAGAGGGCTTGTATTCCAATCCAGTCTATTCAGTGGCGATTCCGACTTTGGTGAAGTCTTAGCGGGTTACCACAAAGCATTCCTCCACCCCAACAAAACAGCGATATTGCTAACATAAGTATTCTGAGATTATTGCGTTCAATAAATAATCCACTACCGGTCGCAAAAATTATCGGACCGATACAATATTCAAAGTTCTTTATGTAGGTTGTGATAAAATGGGGAACCAGGATAGGAATGGTTGGAAATCAACTACTATCTGCAACATGTTATGGGAAAGCAATATACCAAATATGAAATGAATATCTGTAAACACAACAAAATAAATCCGGAAAACGGATAATTCATGCTATTTTTCTAAGCCTAAGACCTTAATTTAGTGAATAATCTACTGACCGAACTTGATATGTAACTTGTTATATCAAATCAATGTACTAAATATAAAATAAATATCTGTAAAAACAATGATTTATGCAATTTCTCTTATCCCAAGGTACTTGTTTTCGTAAAGCAATGTACCAAATATGAAATAAATATCTGCAAGAACAAAGAAAAGTGCGGAAAATTGATTAACGGACAGGCGGACGGACAGAGTGCAAACTTAACGTCCCCTTCGACTTCCTCGGCAGGGGACTAAATATGATATGTATGTAACAACCCATATGTACTGCGCACAGGCTAGGGAATCTAATTGTCACAACGTCACCAGCAAACACTCAGAATACAACTAAGAACAAGGAAGCAATTGCTATCAAAACATCAAACTATTTAAACAAGAAGTTAAAAGTTCTCACACAGCACAAACATATAAGTCATCCTTTATGATGCTGTATTTAACTGCCCTATTATTTTTTTATGGAGCGTGATCTTTGTTATTTTGAAGACTTGCATAAGTTTGTCTACTATATTTGAACATATTTCATTGTAACTGAATTGGTGGTCTAGAGGTACATATAGAGCGCTCGCCCCGCATGCCAAAGGTCGGGGTTCAAATACCGGTCGCGATAGACCTAAGTCGTTAAAACAAAAAGTAACAGTTCTATAGCCAATTGCCTGGTATCAGGTGTGAATGTTATGGGTCCTCGGAAATGACCTTAAAAACGGATGGATGTCCCGTGTCACCGTAGGTATGGCACGCTATGGAACCATCCGGGTAGCGCTCTATCTTCTTACCGCTGCGACCGGAGTTCGATCCCCGTGATCGGCAGTGGTTGTATGTGAGAGGGTATGGCGGTCGCCCGCTCGGACACGTGGGTTTCCTCCGGGTACACCGGTTTCCTCCTACGTAGATGATCCCCTAGCGCAAACATCCGTGCATCAAAAGACCCCATTGGAAATAAGCTTTCGAGCTTTCATGGGTTATCCTTGGCATTTATGTATGTATGTTTGCATGTATGTATATACCGAATAAACATTTATTTATTTTATTTATCACTGCTCAATGGCCAAAAGCGGCGAGCAAAGGCTTAAATTTGAAGTCCTTCACCGGTTTTGGTGACGTCTCCATATGAGTGAAAAAATCTCGAGAGACACGTTAAACAAGATAAAATCAATCATACAAAGGGATTGAGCACAAGTTCTTAAAACTTAGAACGCTCTTTCACACACACACACACACACATACACACACACACACACACACACACACACACACACACACACACACACATATGTGGAGTCATTGTAAATAATCTAGTGAATGTTGATTGCTAAAAGAAAAAACAGTAATACATGTAACAGATACAACATTTAGTAAACAAAAGATTTTTGCATGCATCAAATCACTTGGTACACCCCTAGTCAAAGCTTCATGGTTGGTTAACCCTACCATTGTATTCATATTAAACCAATTATCAATGGAAGGTAGTAATCAAGGACAGGATGGCATGCCCTTGAACATGGTCTTTCCACTTATTTAGAAAACAGTGAATACACCCCCACCCCCACCCCCCCCCCACACACACACAAGGATTAGCAAATGTTTTAGGGGCGGGGTGTCTTCTTACAGGGAATTAATTTCGTACCAGAAATCACTTCTGGTGGTCCCTAAAACCGGCAAAGCTTAATTTAAAAACAAATCTATGGCATCTAAAAGCAATCTTTGTCCGTTTATACAGACTGTTAAACTGCAAATCAGTATTTGAAAGAGATTAATTTCAGTCTACCTAACATTCATTGACAGATCTAGAGGGGGTTGCAAGGGCTGCAACCCCCCTGGATTTTGAAGTGAAAGAGAGAGTGAGTTTATTTATGTGGGAAAATGACTTGCAATCGCCTATATGTACGTCTCTCCGACACGAGGTCAGCGCTTGGAGACGGAATTGGTCAGTCGTAGATTCTGTTGATGTCAGTTGGGACGTTTGTCGGAACTCAACAGAGGCATCTTCCAACCTGCAGAAATTATAATTCGTCATCGGCTGCACCTTACCCGTTACCAATTGCAAACAGAAAGGTCCTTTCCATTTCAACGACGTACAATGGGCAAAGAGAGCCTTTATGGAGTGACATTAATGAATGTTTTCCCGCAATATCAAACTAGACATTAATTATCTAACAAAAATATTCATTCACATGCATCCGAAATGAATCAATTGAAGGGCTGCAAAATTTAGACCTATGCTCGGCACTTACCGCCTTTGAGCAGGGAAGGATCTTTATCGTGACACACCTGCTGTGACACGGAACCTAGATTTTTGCGGTTTCATCCGAAGGGTCGCACAATTTAGTCGCCTCTTACATGTACGACTAGCAAGGGGTACCGAGGACCTATTTTAATCCGGATCCCCACGGTCTTCCATTTTAAAGAAAGTTGACCAGGCCTATAGTTCGAAACCATTCCCTGCTACTTAACACCTCTGTCAATACATAATTTGTACGCAATGTTGATTTTTTGTTCCATTATATTAAATAGCAATGTCGATATACACATTGCTAGATTTCGTTTTATCGTCTTTGGGCTTGATCAACCCGATGTATTAATAAAGATGACCAGTGGCTCAGATACCTTTTAATACGTCCAAGGGCCGTATCGCATGATACAAACATTATGCAGTATTTCAATACATAGTACCATTGAAAATGTCCCCGTTATGCTTGGGGTCAATGCTGAATATGGTAACAAAATCAAGTAGCACAATACACATTTTCTATGACCAATTCCGGTGATTAGATATTAAATATATCCAAATATATGATAGGAAAACAGCAAGTACAAATTACTCAAAGATACACGCATGCAGCAATTGTTTTATGTTTCTTGACATATCATAACAAATGCATGCGCACGGTTGAGGCCTCATATTGTTGTAATATGTTAGGAATTTTTTGATATTATATTCATGAGACGGCAATACAAGAAGACATTGATATGAGGCATCAACCGTGTGCATTTTTGTGCGTTGTAAATCGAAGGTTTTAATATGGGGGTGGATCTGTACCTTTCTGATCTGTCCAACATTTTCTCTGAGACCTACAGTTCTGCAGCTAGACATATTATGAATGGACTTGGTCAACATATTAGTGCATACATTTACATACAGTATTATGTAGATTTTAGCACTTTGCTACATGTATCCTAATAAAACTGTATATTTCGTTACTCCTTTCAACCTGTTTAATGGTATGGATGGAAGGATGTTCTTATGTCCATGATGCCTAGTATGCAAGAAAGCTAAATGCAATTTCTTGAAAAAAATCTATTAGTACGAATTGTTTGTAAAAGTGTAATTGCAGCCTATCAACAATTTGTTTTGTGTACAACCTATCACATGTAAATCAAACAAATTACATGTACAAATCCGTTGTGCGATTTTTTCTCTGTAGATAAAATATAAAGATGAGTTTGCGATTTTTTTTATTTGTAGGCAAAACAAAAATTACATATACGAATCATTTGTGTAAGTTTCTCTCTGTAGACAATCGTAACTATGACCCAATTCCTCTGAGACAAAACTTTGGTTTTGATAGGTTACTGCAAGAGTTGCATCTCTTTTCCTGAAAGAAAATTGATAATATATATTACATCTTGAAACAAACAAACACAAGAAGCATAAGAACAACAACATCCATTGTTATGGCAAGTAACACTTAAGGGGAGAACGATGTTAGTAAATTCCTTGGTACTACACAGTACAATACAGTTTTAACATGTTTATATGATGATTTAGCTCATCATCGCTCAATGTTTCTTTATCATTGTAAACTGACTACTCCATAGGCCTTCCAATTTAAAGAATCGCCCGACACTTCAGTGATCGTGATATAAAGGATTGGTTGCTTCCAAAACTTATGTTGGTTGGTTGCATATTGTTTAATGTCCCGTCCGAGAATTTTTCACTCACGAGGAGACGTTACCATTGCCGGTGTAGGGCATCTAAGCATTCTTTGAAATCTTGGGATTGCCTGGATTTGAGTGATATATAATTACCTCTGCACCAAAACAATTAGATAAGTTCTAGTACAGAACCTTGCTTTACAAAATATTACAAAGTGTGTAAAGGATTAACTAGTGAAATAGAAATCTATTTAAATTAATTTACCCACATACCGCTGTAAAATGACTGAAATAATGCAGAGAGGGCGTAAAACCATAAACAATCAATCTTGAAATATTTTTAATATGAAGAAAGTGTTTTATTCCTTTTCAATTTTTTTTTTCTTTTTCTATCGCTATTTATTTATTTTCCCTTTTCAGACATTTGTCCTAGAAATGTAAAATACATGTCCCATCTGCTCCATATAATAAAACGACACTCCTGAACTACATGTACCTTCTGGTTATTCGCTCAATATACACATGTCCATCTAACAGTATATGACATATTCAAAATATTTCTGTTCATTTGATGCATAGTAAGTTTTGCTACATTGAAAATTAATAGATAATCAGAATCTCAATATGCTCCGTACCTTTTCTCCTTAATTCGAGACCACATCAAAATGATCATAAATATGAGGAGTCCAAGTGAAAGGATTGCTATGGCAACAATAACAGCGACCAAAGAATATGGAAACATCCGCGTCTATGCTTCGTCTGAAGTTAATATTATAATACATTTTGTACAGATAAGCATAATAAGTAGCATTTGAATCAATTCAGGACTACTCGTTTCTGAATTGAAAATAACTAATTAAATATAAATACTAACAGGTGACCCATTGGTCACAAAAGTCCATTAATGATGACCTTAAGCTGGTTATGCAAGGTTTTCGATATATTCTAATCAGCAAAATTTTAAACCCTTGTTTTAAACCTCTCTTATACTAGAAGTCATTCTTTAATTTCTAATTCTAAAATACATTAGATATGTTGTTTTGACAAAGACACATCCTTAAGGATCTTAAATGGAAATATTCCTATAAGTCCCGTAAAAATTATACCCCGTTAAGGTCACACCCATACTTCGGGGACTGAACTTTGGAAATAAATATTGAATGTACAAGAATGTGATACCAGGATCCTTCCATAGTACACCCTTGTGGTTTTTTTTAACAATTCTGATATATTTTACCTGTACATGTATATTCCTTTGTAAACCTTAAAACCGATATTATGGCGCAATTCTGGCATTAAGGGTCTTCAAACTTGCAAATGTTGGCTGTTTTGATTTAGTGGTTCTTGAGGAGTTTTCTTTATACATACTGTCCTATTTTCCCCAATTTCTATCTTTCCTTGGAAGTGGATACATGTAGGGCCCTTTATTTTAGCATTGCCCTGTATTGACGCCCTTTGGCCTCGATACAGCACTCACCAAGATCAGTGACATTTTCACGTATAACGTTTGTTTCTCACTAACCCCAACCCCTCCACTATGAACCAAGAGAATAATCATTGTCTGGAATTTAAACTAAAAAGTGTATTTACGATTCTTTGTTGAAGATTATCATTAGATAATTTTTTCTCTGAATATATATTTCTTTGTAAAACTTTTCACCACCACCCTTGACTCATGGGTGATGATGTAAACAATCTTAAAGTTACACTACATGATGCTTGCATGTTAATTTAATATATTTAACATATTTCCGTGTACAAAAAAGGTATTTACAATGTGGACCCTATTAATGAACAAACATGAATGTAATCTACGATAGGATTCTCGCATAATAATTTGAAAAATTGAAACCCTGTGGGTCTTGAAAGAATTTTCAAATAATTTTACAAGGCAATCCAATATAAAACTTTAACTTCATATCATTTTGTTCCCGATGTACTAAACAAACTCTGTTCTACAATACACTAGGATCCTCGCAACTAAATTTGACAAATTGTACCGTTGTGGTTCCTAAGTAGTATTTTGAAGAATTTTCCGATTTAATTGCATACAATACATTGAACCCCTGATGTATCCCTGCCAGTTTCGGGGCCGACGACTTGAACAAAACTAAATATTCGATACATTAGAAATCGTTCATAAGGGCTATGGCTTTTCTAGTTTAGAAATAATACTTAACAATAAGATTTTCTAAACACTTGAATCCCCTTTACTAATGGATGTTTTGTGATAATCTAGGTTGAAGTGGGCCCGGCACTCTAGAAAAGAAGCCAAAAATGTGAAAAGTGTACAGAAACAAACAACGAAAAACCTTGACCAGAAAAGCTCGCTTCAGATTTAATCTTGCTTAGAAACCATAATCAAATGGTCACTAGGTCAGGTGATCTAAAACCCTTACAGACGACAGACATACTACGGAAAACTTAGAAATGAGAAAACATTTTCAATAAAGTACTCAATATCAGTGCATGACATACGTGTTTGAGATTTATTCAGGTTTCATTTGTCTTCCATCTGAAAACGAGTGCAACTCATTTAGTCGCCACCAACATACTTTCTCTTCTGAAACAACAAAAACTTGGCCCTACGAATATATGCGATTCCACAGTAATTATGACAGCATAGCTTACGTCTCTGGTATTCATTGTTCACCTATTTATATAATAATTACAGTAATCATTGCCTGTTACACAATCGCTACGACAGATACAGTTGTGGATTTCCAAACACTGAGCTAAGACATTTATCAAAATCAATGATTTTTCTCTGTTTCTATGCTGCTTCATAATGAAATCCTCTGACAGCATTTATACAGAAAGGAGAAGATAACAAACGAGAGGGACGTTAAACAATATACAATCAATCAACAAACAATGATCAATCTCATAACTCCTATAAGAAATACAAATAAGAAAGTTGGGAAATCACAGACCCCTGGATATGCCAGAGGCATTTAAAAACCTGAATAAAATTAGTTTCCAAGACGATCTGGACAAAGTTGACTGGGAGTCTCTTTATGAAATATCGGACATGGAGTCGATTTGGAAGTGTTTATCACTCCAATTTTTGGAAGTGGTGGATAAACACATTCCACTAAAGAAAAGAAAGCATAGTCTTCCAGACATTGCCATTAGTATTTCTATAAACTGGCGATGCACAACGATGTCGATTATGCTGAGAGTCTATACCAGGTATAAATAAATTGGGTCACTAGTAGGGTCAGGCAAGGAAAAACATCTTTGTTGTAGACGCCATTTTCCAAGTTGAGCATGTGGGACAAACTTAAAATATTCTTGTCATCAAAGAAAACTTTCAAAATACTGAACTTTTCGAGAATACAGTGATATCAAAGCGTTGTTTCTATAACTATTATTGTAAAATTGATCAACATCTTGGATTGATTGATGTTTTCCGCCACACTCAACAATTTTTCAGTTATATGGTGGCGCCCAGTTGTTTATTGGTGGAAGAGAGAACCCAGATACAATGTACCTAGGAAGAGACCACCGACCTTCCGAAAGTAAATTGGGAAACTTTCTCACTTACCGACGCGAGCGGTATTCGAACCCGCGCTGACAGAGGTGAGATGCCGTGTGATTTTGAGCGCGATGCTCTAACCACTCGGCCACGGAGGCACAACTCTTTGCCCTCTATTCAACACAAAAATGCTGGACCAATCATTTACGATATCGGGTCTTTCAGAATAGCTTGTCCAAAATAAAACATAATGTCTGTATCTAAAGGTGAAGATAACAAACAGTGATCAGCATCATAACTCCTATAAAGGTGAAGATAACGAACAGTGATCAATCTCACAACTCCTATAAAGGTGAAGATAACGAACAGTGATCAATCTCATAACTCCTATAAAGGTGAAGATAACGAACAGTGATCAATCTCACAACTCCTATAAAGGTGAAGATAACGAACAGTGATCAATCTCATAACTCCTATAAAGGTGAAGATAACAAACAGTGATCAATCTCACAACTCCTATAAAGGTGAAGATAACGAACAGTGATCAATCTCACAACTCCTATAAAGGTGAAGATAACGAACAGTGATCAATCTCATAACTCCTATAAAGGTGAAGATAACGAACAGTGAGCAACATCATAACTCCTATAAAGGTGAAGATAACAAACAGTGATCAGCATCATAACTCCTATAAAGGTGAAGATAACGAACAGTGATCAATCTCATAACTCCTATAAAGGTGAAGATAACGAACAGTGATCAACATCATAACTCCTATAAAGGTGAAGATAACGAACAGTGATCAATCTCATAACTCCTATAAGGAATACAAAATAGAACTGGGAAACACCGACCCCTGGATTTACCAGACGTGGGATGAAGTGCCTAGGAGGAGTAAGCATCCCCTATCGACCGGTCACACCCGCCGTGAGCCCCATATCTTACAGCTCATCTAGAAAAATGTACTTCACGTGATACTTATATACTTTGATACACCAGAATATGATATTATGTGTAAGACTAAGATCTCTGACGACTAAATGAAGAGATCATTCTCATAAATCATCTAAAGAATGAGATACAATTAATGTGCTATTATACCAAGCACCAACTCAGATAACACAAAGGTGGCCGATCATATTCTAAAGTAACATAAAAACAAAAAACATGCGTGACTTATTGTCCCATAGAATTTCCAAAAGTGAAGCATGTTGGTGTGCAATGGATGCATCTTTCAAAACCTGACTGGATGGGTTTCAGATCTTTAAAAAGTCGTTAATTTTTACGTGAATCATAAATCAGTGATGATTGTAAATAATAACTTTTATGTGACGTGCGAGGTATTTGTCTCTCACTTTACCCTGACCTGTTGTTATGTCTAGGTGGAGTAATGGCTGTTTTTTTGTTGTTGTTTTTTTATCTAATTTTACCCTTCTCCTTACTTGCTGTATCCAATCAAATGTAACATATTCGTCACGTGGTCATTGTCTGTTTGTTTACTATGTACCAGGAGCCACGCTAGTTCAGAGCAGCAATTCTTGTACCCACCGTCCACCCCTTCTACCTCCATGTACTGTATATCTTTTTAGCCATTTACGAAATAACTGACATTGCCTTGATTTCTTGTTGCTACCCACCCTTTTTTGTGGCCAGGCAATATTTTTATGCTAGTCTTTTTACATATGTGTACGCAATAGGGGGTCATCTTGTTAGACCCCCTATCGGATGTTTTTATTTTGTGTATATATGTTCTCTTTCTCAATGTTAATGATCTTAATTTTTACTTGGTTTTAATGACCCCCTGTACTGTATATACTTTTCGTCATTTACTAAATAAATGACATTTTCTATTCTCAAACTTGTTCTGTTTTGCCTGCTTTGAGCAAAAAACGAGTGCAGTCCACTTGGCTAGTGCTTTTGAGCTAAGGATCATAAATAAAATATCGGTATTTATTTTTGCATCCTTTAAACGCACCACATAGATGCTACTTACCAAATTTGGCAAAATTTGTCCCAATAGTTTAGAAGAAATTGCAAATGTTCATATGGTAGTATATGAAGGACAAAACAGGTGACAATAGGTCACACCAACACATTGAGGTGAGCTATGTAATATCCAATAAAGTATGAAAATCTTAAAAATGCGTGAATCAAAAAATACTTACAATATTTCAAAAGATTCACAACATCGTCATTCTGATGCGTGTATATGTCTTATGTATGAAACGTTGGCAAAACCTACAATGTTTTTAATTGATCATCACGTTTTATTTTTCTTCCTCCTTTAGTTACAATATTATTACGCAGTTTTTAAGTTATATGATTATCATAATTTCTTTATTTTCATCATTTAAGTACAAAATAAATTTTCTTACAAAAATCGTAATAAGTTTAAGTACTACGTCTTAGTATTGTAACGCAAGAAAGAAGAAAAATATTTAAGATCGGACGTGCTGACAACCATGCAATATGCACCACCGTGTTGCAGGAGTCTTACATGTAGGTACTACGTCTTATCCCAACCACAAAACTTATGTATCTCTGAATCACTTTCGTAAATGTTTGCTCACTTCTGAAAGTGCTGGTCTGTATGAATATCTGAAGCATTTCAGAAGAGTTCAAAATGACTGCACCCCTCTGTAAATGCATCAGCTGCTTCATATCACGAATCGGGTTATCAACCAACCGCACCTCCTTATCGCCTTCACTGGTCTTATTTTAACACTCTAAACTGACAGGAAAAGGAGGAAGACCTGAAGGACACTGTGTACTTACATGTACAAATAGTATACACTTATATTCTTTGTCACTTGGTTGGACACAAATATAATAATTATTATATATACTGCCATGAATAATATGAACTATTTAAGTTAAAAGTACCACACAGAGAATTAAGAACACTGCGACATTTAATTCTGGACACGACAAAAGTCCGGACTTTCGCCAGCCCTCTTATTATGGATACAAATGAAAAGGTGAAGATAATCAATCTCATAATTCCTTTAAAGAATACAAAATTAAGAGCAAGGTAAACATGGACTCCTGAACATATCAGAGATTGTATCAAGTGCCTAGGAGGAGTAAGTATCCTCTGTCGACCGGTTACACACTCCGTGAACCCTATATCTTGATCAAATAAGCAGAGCACTAAGCAAATTCTACAAAAAATGATTGGATTTTCTGCCTTCAACATAAGCACAAATCTTTGCACCTGTAATTGTTGCAGCTTTTAAAATATTTAACTTTAAATAATTTAATTCCATGGGATTTTCACTCCGATGTGTAATAGCAGTCTCATAATATTTCCTTTGGTAGAAAAAAAATCTCATGGAATATAGTATTAAAATTCGCAGAAAGATATTTAATTTCGTATGTAATAGCAGGGAAAGAATCAAAAGAAATACACTTATTGGAAAGGAATTGAAAGGTGGAATAAATATTATTGATGTTGAATCCAAGTTTTTCTCACTAAAAGCGTCTTGGATTGCACGTCTGCTAAGTACTAAATCCAGTCTCTTAACATTTCTTGAACATAAATTTCAAAAAGAAAATCTATCGCTGAGGTATATAATTAAAACAAACTTAAGAGATGTAAAAGAATATAAAGATATGACATTTCTGCCGTTGTTCTATAAAGAAGTAATTTGCGCTTTTAACAAAACCAAAATGATTAAAGATATCTCTATGATTACTTCGGATGAATTCTTATCTTTACCAATTTGGAAAAATAACCTATTTCAGTTCAAAAACCATCCGATTTATTTTCCAAATTGGGTCAAGTCAGGAGTTCTATACACCAAAGATTTATATGATAACAATGGTGTATTTAGAGATTTAAAATATTTTCAAGATTTAATCTCTCATAGAAACAATATGATCTGTGAATACTATATTTTAAAAACAGTGTTCAACCGCTTTACTCGTATATTTGACTGCAAAAAAGCTCCCTATATTAATATTAAAGACAACATGTATGTATTATTTAAAGGAAATAACTTTGTAAATATATTGAATATCAAATCATCTTTCTTCTATAACATATTAGTTGATAACAAGTTCATTAAACCAATCACAGAAAACTTTTGGACGGAAAAGTTTGACATTCCAAAATCTTTATGGAAGACAATTTATCTCTTAAAAGTCGCAAAAATTTCAGATAAACAAATATCAGAGTTTAACTATAAATTATTATATAAACTTTTGAATAATAATCTGAATGTTAGCAAATGGAATCCAAATATACAAAAATATTGTGAAAACTGAGGTGAAATTGAAAACATAGAACACCTTATATATGCCTGCAGATCGTCTAAAAGAATATGGAAAGGGAATAATAATGTACTAAATCTTTATATTTCTTGGAAACATATCGTCATAGGCTTTTATAATGAAACAAATCTATCAGAGGCTCTTAATATTTTTATTTTTTTCATTGCACTGAAGATTTATAAATATAAAATGAAATGTAGACTAACTGAAACCTCTTGTAACAGTGAAAATTTATATCTCTCTGTGAAACGGGCTTTAAATACATATCAATACATTGCAGAAAAATCGTATTCAAATGTATGTATTAAAAATATATTTAAGAAAGTTTGTACAACTTTTGATACTTCTTGATTTGAATTTTGTATATGAGAGGCCCGATGTGGAGGGAGACAGCTCCTTCACATTTTGTTTACCTGGAGGCAATTGGACTCTTTGTGTATGTGGTAGTGTGCCTTTCAGGTAAACAAGGGTAGCCTTTCATGTGATAAATAATAGTGTTTGTGTGTGTGTATTTATGAATAGTATGACTTGACAATCCAATCTAACTATTGTAAACTTTATTACATGAAATTGCATTATGTTGATGAATTATTTATATATTTGTTGATATTGAATTAAATAAAAGATCAACGGCACTGAAAAAAAAATCGCATTTAATACTTGTTAATCGATACAATGTCCCATCTATATATGACAAATAGAGAAAAGGTCCTGTAATTGTACATGAAATTGAAATAAATATCCAAAATGAAACACGGGGTAAGGGTTTTCTCCCATGAATGCAAGTATTATCAATAATATTGAATAAAGAATTTAAAAGAGTTTCGGCTGTCTACTTAGACGTCATTAGATAGGTAATAAGCCGTGAGTAAGCCCCCATGTATTATGTAAAAAAAATAATGGGGTTTTATTCTCGAGATTTGTTTGGAATTGCGATCCATCAAAATAAAAATCATAGGTTATATTCAGTATAAATACTCTCATTTATATGTAGCTGTTCTCGTTCATCAATTTACAACCCTTCTCAGGTGTGAATACACACAGGAGTTGTTTTATCAATAAAGTTAATAAAATTCACCCCCTTTACCAAGTTAAGAGCTCTGCTCTGCGTTAGCAATATATAGCATATTCTGTCGTTACAATGACAATGTATGATTTCATTGATCAAGTAAATTTCTCTGAGTTCATTGATGAAATATTCGAAATCCTGTTCCATAGACTTCTTAAGTTAGGCTAAATAGCATGACTTATGAAGTCTACGAAGCGAGTGCTAGTGCCTGTATTAACAATACTATTGGGTAGTTTGTGTTGTTTTTCGGTATAGCCTACCTGTTCACACTCATTATCTCACTAAATATTCTTGCAGATTTTTAACAAGCAATCTTTTTTTTACAACATACATGCTTTCGTTCCCTTTTTCTTCGTCCGACAATTTCAATGTCAACTTCCTATTTTACACTGCAATATTATATGTTACTTTATGCATTGAAAGGCTTAAAAGATGGGGTTTTGTGACCGAAATTAATACCTTTTCCGCCACCCCAGCTTAAATTGGGAGGAAGTTATGTTGAAAAACCCCAAATTGGCTAAATTCACCAAAATATCTCTCGAAATTCACATTCTACTTCACTAAAGATTCAACCGATCGTGGTAGCTCAGTGGTAGAGCGTTCGTTTCGTAACCGGGGGATTTTGTAAATAAATATTTGATATTTTATGTTATGGGATCTGCAAAGTGGATGTCCTTTTGCAACAAAAGTCTCTGTAGTGACCTTGTTCTTTGACCTTTACTCACAAAAATTCATATGAAGTTGTATGTGCACGTACGGAAGATAACTAAAAGCACCTTTAAGGAGGAATAACATATCCGAGAAATCTTATGTGTATGAAAAGTGGAGGGTGTGTACAATAATAATTTGAAATTAAAAACTTTTAAATTCACTTTATTCAATCAAAAATAGTTTTAGTAAACGGTAATCTGAAAAAACATCAAACACCCCTGCTTGATTTGAACACACATAGTCAACACATAAACCTACTGAGCTATCCTACTAGAAAATTAGATTTTTAAAAAGGAATATACAAGTATTGCAGATATTTATATTTCAGTCAAGTTATGACTATGTATTGTTTCTCCTTAATTTCAGTAGAAGTACAATCTCAGAATTTGTGCGTAATAGACTTAGATATGGAATAAAGGGACCAACGAGTAAAATGGCATGTCTCTAATGCGAAGGAAAAATACACGTGCATCATGAAGCTAGAAAAGCGCTATCAATAATTTTATGAAATATAAGAATTTCAAAACTGGTTAATGCTGCAAATACTCGCTGTCTATAAATAACAACTTGATTTTCCAGTTAAAGCACGCTTCTCGTTGTAAGTGATATGCCATACGACATTTTTTGTGAATTGATGGATAATACTGGAACAAATTTCTGACAATACAATGACGATATACATACCGTTAACACCCGAGTTCTCTGTTATGTATATGTACGATTCATTTACACCATATTCAATAGAACTTTCACCGTACAAATAATGATTACCCTTATTTTCTCATATATATCTTAAAAGTAAATACTGTTCTCTCTCTCTCTCTCTCTCTCTCTCTCTCTCTCTCTCTCTCGTGCAACTTCATCAGATCAATTTACGTAATGGAGCAGTAGCAAAAAGTGAAGAATAACTACGCAAAAAGTAACTCATGAGGTACATGTAGGCTGTTCAGGCTAATGATAAGGTCAAAGGTCCTATTGATTGCGCATATACTTTGACAGAATATCAAGAATTGACTCGATTGGTTACTGTTACACATACCCCCACCCTATGAATGCACGCGTCGCTGCACTCTAAAACAGGCATACATATATGATATCAAAACTTTATTTTCACATACCACTCAGAGGTTTCAATAATAGCACTGTTGCCATTTATAATGAGCGTTTTTCCAAGCAGCCAGTCTGGATTTTGGGACCCTACGAAGGGAAGACGATCGTAGCGTCGCCTGGGCCACATGTATATTTATATTATCAGGCATATATGCATGAGAGTGATTTAAGAGTATTAATGTAACATCATTACTATACCAACAAGATTGGTGCGTGTAGCCATGTCCCTCGACGCCGCAAAAAAAGTTGAAGACCTAAAGTCCCATAACTCCTGTAAAATGTGTCGAATCAAAATGACGGTGCAATATGATCAACTACATATGGTGACTAACAATCCTACACAATTTGAAGGAAAAAATCCTTTGAGCGGTTTCGGAAAAGGTGCGTCCACAATGTGTTTCTATAGTTAGCATGTACAAATTCAATAAAGTCCCATAACTCCTGTAAAATTTGGCGAATCAAAATTGCGTCCACAAAGTCAAGTGTGACGGACACCAGTATTTCTATGTCCCCTTCCGCGTTGCGGTGGGGGACAAAACTCTCAAAAAAGGAAACCTAGATATGGATGTTTAAATTGAATGTCTTTAAAATCAACACGAGTGTTTGATATATATTTTTATAATGAATCGTAGAGTATAGTAACGGCAACTTAACAACTCAACTTTATGACAAACGGGATGACTTCAGCTTCTCCGTCGTCAACTTCCCATATCTATGTAGCAATATTCCATTATCATATAATGTTTATGTCTCTCAACTGATTCGATACGGAAGGGCATATGTTGCATATGATCAGTTTTTAAAGCAGGCTACTGACAAATAAGTTGATGTTACAGGGGTTTCAACAGTCTAGATTAAAGTAAGAATTTCGCAAATTCTATGGTCGTTCTAACGATATACATGTAGTTTGCCAATACTACAATCATTGGAATCAAATGCTGTCTGACGTGTGTTCATACCGATTGTTAGGCCGTCGTTTTCACACTGATAATGACTACAGATTACTCCGTTTACCTGATCAAGATATAGGGCCCATGGCGGTTGTGACCGGTCAACAGGGGATGCTTACTCCTCCTAGGCACCTGATCCCACCTCTGGTATGTACAGGGGTCTATATTTGCCCTACTTTTAATTTTGTATTCTTCATAGGAGTTATGCGATTGATCATTGTTCGTTATCTCCACCTTTTCATTCAGAATGGTCTCTGACACCTTTGATAAAATTAAGCACGCAATGTACATTGACTCGGACAGTAACGTCTGCTAACTTGCAGACACAATTAGAACAGTGAAGGATATTCTAATTTACCTTTTGATCAGTTCAGTTTAAATTTTCGGGGATTTTGTGGTTTTTCTTTTTACTTTTGTCAATATGTCATTTTTAATCAGCATCAGAAGCTTATAAAATTCAATTTTAGCCATTCTTTCTCTTTCATATGAAAGCTCAACTAAAAGAATATGAATCATCATGTTCATGTATTTCGCAGTCATATATTCTTTCAAGCCAACTCTCAGAATTGGGGTTTTGGCGTTGATGTGTCTCCATCTATGTACAGCAAGTGCAAGCAGATATATACATGTATACGCCACTTCGCTTTTGAAGAAAGAGTTACTCTCGTGTTCATAGCTATATTTTTTATGGAAAAACAAAATAAAAAAGAGAATTTTTTAAATCAATTTTTATCTCTATCTTAGATTTTATTTTTAGAATTTAGCTGGATACGGACAATACACATTTTAAAGTAATGTACATGTACATTGGATTGCACGTTTTCAATGTTGTCTTTATACATGTAAGTAATTACAGGTACGCATACAGTGTCATGAGATTGCATTGATTTTGCATATCTGTTCATTAAACTGCATTTTGTTTTTCGTCATTTCTAAAATCGTAATAGACCTTACATTTAGGACACATTAAACTATTGATGAAATTGGGTGGACATTTTTCTTTCTTAGCTACACTGTATACGCATATTGTTTCATAACTTCAATTAAAGGATTTCATCTCGTACATGTCCACATACGTTCAGCGACGATTGACAGATACTGGATAAGATGAATGTCTTTCCGGAGTTTCATTAGATCATTATTCAGACACATATACAAGACCTTTTATGCTTTTATGACTTCTTCGATAGTTGTTCTGCGTGACATTCTTTAAGACATTGAGAGTGCGAAACAACAGATTTTTCACAGTAAAAGGTACATTCTAGTTTTATGTATTGAGCTGGAAAAGTAAATCTAAAACACGTGTATTGTACATCCCTACATAGTTTTCCCATTTTGTGTATTCTCTTGGGAGAGGAGGACCATTACAAATCTGCGAATATTGCGTTTCAACAGGGTGGGAAGTCTGCATTTGGCAGACGACACATTCCAAGTAATCCATAAATTCAATCACAATGAAAATACGTCATGTTTTACTATTTCTAAAACCAGAAGCAATACGTTGCTTTTACCATTTGACAGAGGTTGTTATCCCTCTTGCAGGCGTGCCAGTAAGATAAAACAGATTTAATTAGATTCATAGTCTACATTTATTGTGTACTTAAATTCTGAACATCCCAAACTGATTATCAGTTTCACACATGTAATTCTCCATGACGGTCACATAATGGAGTGGATGAGGGGATGACCAAATCAACTACAGGGGTTTTAGTAAAAATACTCACCCGAGGTCTACAAATAACTTGAAGATGATTGTTATATTGTATCTGAAGAACTTTCTTCAATCAGAAGCCACCGGAAAGGTACGTTTTGCTTTATCATGTAAATGGCACCGTTTCCCAATCACTTAAAACTGTAAAACAATATTCAGGTCAAAAGACATGTTTCCAATATGCAGACGTTGGTGGTAGGAAAAAAATACAAAATTGTTTCGAAACAGTGCATCGAACATATGTATTAATAAATCACTTATATTTCGCGAGACTTTATTTCCACTATCTTGTAATGTGGGATTTACCAGCGAGACATAATTTTCGCGAACTTTTGATTGTTCATTAAATACACCATATATAAGAGATGTATAAAATTATTCATCAGGACCCGATTACCTTCGTGTATTGAACATCAGTAATTGTAAATATCTGTTGTACTGCCTTATAGAATTTATTTATTACCTATACAGAATTTTCGCGATCAATCTGTCCATGACTATATATGCAAATTTATACATGAGAACCATATATTTTTGCTTCAAGACAATTTTTCTCTTTACGCGAAATAATTTTTCTACTTCTGGTCATAATTCTTATGAATCTAGATATTTTTTGTTGTTTTTTCCCCATGTATTGGGCTTTAACTAGTACAGTAGCCTGTTTTTTGTTTTGCTAGATGTTTGACGTTGCTATTATTTTATATACCAGTTGTATATTTTCTATCTAAAAACCCTTACAAACTAAGATACAATGCTGGATCCAGTAAATGTTCTATCAAGCCCCTATATTTGCTCCACACGAAAATATTAACAGCTGTGAAGAAGAAACGTCAAACGCACTGTGCGACTACATATGCCAGAAGTGGTGTAAATCAATTGTGGATTCTTTAAAAAATTAAGAACATTTAGTAAACTTGAAATCGCAAAACCTTTCTCAAATCAATAACATCAAAACCTATGACTTTTCATCACTTTACACCACCATTCCTTCCGATAAATAAAAGACTATACTTTTTGACATCACAGACATTTGCTTCTTCAACAAAACTGGAAAACGCAAATATTCCTATTTAGTGATCAGTCATCCAAACAATTACTTTGTTAAACACCACTCCACGCACAAGTACTTTGTAGTTGAAATAACAAATATGCTGGGGTTCCTCACTGACAATATCTTCGTGGTCGTTGGTGATCATGTCTTCCAACAGTCTGTTGGAATCCCCATGGGCACGAATTGCGCTCTTTTGTTAGCTGACCTGATTTTGTATTCCTATGAAGCAGAATTTATTCTAAAACTTCTACGTAAGAAGAAAAAATCTCTTGCTGTGGCCTTAAATTCGACATTTCGATATATCGACGACGTATTATATATTTAAAGTAACAATTTTCATTCATATGTCGATTCAACATATCCCAGTGAACTCGAAATAAAAGACACCACAGAGTAGTTCACTTGTGCTTCATACTTAGATATTTTATTGAAAGTAGATATTAACGGCAAACTAAGAACTGTATGACAAACGGGATGATTTCAGCTTCTCTGTCGTCAACTTCCTATATTTATGTAGCAATATTCCATTATCACCTGCATATGGTGTTTATATCTCTCAACTGATTCGATACGCAAGAGCTTGTTCTGCGTATGGTCAGTTTTAAATCGAAGCAGGCTACTGACAAACACGTTGATGGTGCATGGATTCGAACAGTCTCGTTTAAAGTCAGCATTTTGCAAATTCTATGGTCGTTATTACGATCTAGTTTGCTCATACAACCTATCATTGGATCAAACGCTGTCTGACGTGTTTCATACCGATTGTTAGGCCGTTCTTGGCACACTGATTTTAACTACGGATAACTCCGTTTACCTGATCAAGATATAGGGCTCACGGTGAATGTGACCTGTTGATAGGGGTGCTTATTCCTCCTAGACACTTGATACCACCTCTGGTATGTCCAGGGTTCAAGGTTTGCCCAACTCTCTATATTGTATTGCTTATAGGAGTTATTAGATTGATCACTGTTCGTTATCTTCACCTTTTATCCTTGAACATGTTTATGACATTAATAAAATGTTCGTGAAAATATATCTAGAATAAACAATTTATTCTATACAATTCGCAAAATGAGGGTTGTATCATAGTTTATGGCCAACCAATCGTTGTGATTTCGACATCATCTACTTCAGAATGTTGTAAAATACTTTGATTTAAGAAATTGTATTACATTATACTTACAATTTTATATCATACAAGTATTACCATTATCTTAGCGATGGCTTGTGTTGATAACTAGAAATGCCAGCAAAATTCATTAACACAATTGATTTCATAGAAGTAAACAATTTATTTACAGTTGAATATATCAATGATAAAGAAAAGAAAAGGAAAAGTTAAGTAGTTTACAAAACAAAACAATGTCTACAGTGCATGTATACAAAAAGACAATTCTATCTAGACAAATTCTGTTCTAGAAAATGTAAAAACTAAGTTACTCTCTTTGCCATTCATATGTTAATTGAACACTAAAATGCTTTCTTTGTTGTTTTATCGGGTGATGTTTTAGAGTGCAGCGACGCCTGCATTCAGAGGGTGGGGGTATATGTTGCAGAAAAATGATTGCTAACTTTATCACCCGATAAAACAACAAAGAAAGACATGTTATTGTTCATATTTTATAATATGAATTAGAATTAAATTCTGAAATATATGGTTGACCATTTCGTTACTGTAAACGAAACATCCAATGCACCTTTTGACCTTGACGACGCTCCATATTTGGTAATCATTGAGCAAATAGGTGGCACTGAAAAACCGAATCGAACTAGTTTGCAACAAACATGTATTCATTGTCTATGATGAAAGCAATGTCAATTTCAAAAGAAATATAAGAGAAAAGATTCAGTGAATGTATATTTGAAAGGTAAAGATAACGAGCAGTGATAAATCTCATAACTCCTACAAGGAATACAAATTAGAGAGTTAGGCGAACACGGACCCCTGTATATACCAGAGGTGGGATCTATATATAACAATACCATACTCTTGCTCTAACATATTCCATCTTGTAAGTCTTTGATAATTGTTTGACACTTTATCACTGTTCGTTATCTTCACCTTTCATACAAAATGCGGGGGTTATGATCCCAGAACATAGAGCAACATTCAAATAAATATCAAAATGTGGTAAAGCTAAGGCACTCTTTTTAAATGGTAGAATGATTTTGCCGACAGTTTGTAAGTTTCTTTGAAGAAAAAAAAACAACAACAAAGAACTCAATCTACATTGTCACTATGTTGAAAATAGGCCTCCCTGATTCCAACATCACTGGCTTTTAAAACTCTGGGTCTACAAGAATTGGACACTACCCATCAGGACAGATTTAATTTTACGAAATGTTTCATCAATCCTAATTCATTCAATATTCACCCTCGTTTGCAATAGATTGGTAAGTGGACTAAGCATTGAAGAAATTTTTGGACAAATTTTCTGTAAAATACGTCATGTCGAAAGGTCTATAATAAGGTGGCTCATTACACTAAAATTTCACTGATTGGCTCGTTTAAGCACCTCGTATGGAGTATGATTTCATCATCGAAAGAGAGATACAAGCTCTGCAATTCATTTTTATGACTTTTTCCGGAATGATGATAAGAGTGTTTTGGTTGCAAATAAGATATTTTAGAATCTAAACATTGATTTGATTTGGTGCATGATATGAATATCCAATAAAGCCCGCGAAGTCTGCCACAAGAATTCTATCGGTACTGTTCTCGCCCATCACCTCTGAAATACCTGACATACGCACTAAAAACATCTGGCCATATTGTTTAACATCGTCTATATGTAGCTTCAGTTGTCGGTTTTCTTCTTTTAACGCTTTGATTTCCTCGTAAAGAGGTTCGGTTATTTCATTCATCATCTCCTTTAGGACATCGTGAATACAAATTTCACCGCCTTCGCAAATTTTAGAATGTCCTCGGATGATGTGGCGTAGTGAATGTTTGGTACAGTACATGCATAAAATGAGGAGGGACTCCAAGCATTGTGTGGGGTGACATGGGAAGGCATAAATTGTTGACCTGAGGGGAATCCATGAGCGGGAGTTGTGTACTGTGGGGGATCCCTATCCATCCCAAGTAAAAAAAAAAAAAACCAAGTTTGTAGAGCGATTCCTCTCTTCGAAGAGCGTGAAATCATGTTGTAGTTTTGCTTTTTCCTATAGGCAGCACACCATACGATGGATATTTGCATGTGTTTGGATTAATCACGAATATAAGATCAATTTCCTGGACTGGTCTCAAGTACAGGGTTTTATGCCCCGGCCATGAAATGGATCAGCAATAGTGTACTTCTTCCACCCGTCATTCCGTCTCATAGCTAGTTTTCAGAGGGGTTTTTTTTTTTTGCCGTGCTTGTAGATAACGAAATAAATCTTACTTGATTTATGTTTTATTCTGATGACTTAAAGATTTACTTTTTTATACGAAAGTTATTGCACTTAAACTTTGAAAATTTGTTATTATTTATATTTTTTCGGACTTTTCTGGTTGTATTTGTAGATAATGAGCTGAAGTTTGAATGTCTCAATACATTGATGACTTGCAAAACAAGTTCTACTTTCATGTTGATCGGCCAATTAAAACAAAAATTAATTCCAGACTGTTTTCTAGTATATGTGCTTGTAGACAATGAACTAAATGATAGTGTGTACCTCTAGGATAATAAATTATAGGTTTGTTTGGTGGTATACTTTTACCAAGATTATTTCCATGTTATTAATGAAAATATATATGAAAGTCAGTAAATGATTTTTTTTATTTGACTTTACATGTATACATTAACAAAATGAACAATAATAAGCAGAGTGTGTGAATTGTTTGTATCAATATGTCACAAAGTGTGTCAAATGAACAGCGTTGTAAAACGTCATTTAAATTCAATCTATATAAAATTATGACACTTTATAGTCAATTTGGTTTTTATTATCTTAAATAAAAACAATGTTCTATATAAAACTCCATTAATTAGATAAATAAAAGTATCCCTTTCTACATATAAAGAGTGTCTTAGTAATTTAAGTTCATCTTGTGCTTCGAAACAAATGTAATTACATTTTCTTTTAAACGTATTCGTGAAAACAGACAGTGCATGTAATATTATATATTTCTATTTTATTTGCACCTAATTTTATTGTCATATCATTGGACTTTCATATATTGCAATTTGTATATCAGCGGGGACATTTGTGTCACATCTAGTTTCAATCTCATGTTATTTTTAGTCGCATTTAAAGGAATCCTATATACTTCATCATTTTTAGACAGGGTATAGTTATGCCTCCAAATACGTTTTATCAATATTTTGACTACGGATTACTTCGTTAACCTGACCAAGATATAGGGCTTACGGCGGGTTTGACCGATCGACAGGGGATGCTAACTCCTCATATAAGTACATAATCCCACCTCTGGTATATCCAGGGGTCCATGTTTGCCCAACTCTTTATTCTGTATTCCATAAAGGAGTTTTGACATTGATTATTTCATCAAATCGTATCACATTCATGTTTTTTGGATACATATTTGAAAGTACATCCTTCATAATGTACGATGGGTAGATACAACATTTAGTAGTATATGTATTCACTGTAAATTTGAAGCATTCTAAACTTTATTAAATACGGATTGTTTCATAATTATCATCCGTACTTAGACAATCGTACAGGTGCTCATTCGTATGATTTTCATCCATCGTCTGCACATAAGTTACATCGGTCAACTGTCTGGTTAACGATTCGTTATCTCTAAAATAAAATGAAAGCACATTAAATAGAATGAAATACTGCATACAAGTACATATACAAGCTTACTTCAACCTGTTCAATTAGCATTATACAAATCAAGCACAGGTACATTTGTAGTATGATAATTGTCATTTTAAAAATTTGGTAGAAAATTCTGCGATGTACAAATCATGGAGTGCCACCCGACGACTTTTTTCGAGTCCGTTCATTAGGATTTTATACGCCCATCGAAGACGGGACGTTCATGTATTATGGTGTGGCGTCGTCCGTCCGTCCAAACCTTTTGGGCAGGATACAGACGGAACCGTAACCTCAAGGATTTTATAACTTGGTACATTTGATCACCATGATGAGAGGAATATGCCTATTGTTTTTCAAGATCAAAGGTCAAGGTCGTAGTCTCACTTAGTAGGAAAACCTAGTAGGAAACCCTTGTCGGCAGGATACAAACCGAACCGTAAGCCCAAGGACATTACAACTTAATATATTTGATCAAAACGATGAGAGGAAGGTGCCAATTGTTTTTCAAGATCAGAAATCAAAGGTCAAGGTCGTAGTATTACTTAGCAGGAAAACCTTGTAGGCAGAATACAAACCGAACCGTAAACTCCAGAATATTGCGACTTAGTACCTTTGATCACCATGATTGTTTTTCATGGTTAGAGGTCGAAGGTCAACATCGCAGTATCACTTAGTAGGAAAACCTTGTAGGCAGGATACAAACCGAACCTTAAACTCCAGGATATTGCAACTTGGTACATTTCATCACCATGATGAGAGGAAGACGTCTATTTTATTTTAAGATTAGAGGATAAGGTCGCAGTATCACTTAGTAGGAAAACCTTGTAGGCAGGATACAAACCGAACCTTAAACTCCAGGATATTGCAACTTGGTACATTTCATCACCATGATGAGAGGAAGACGTCTATTTTATTTTAAGGTTAGAGGATAAGGTCGCAGTATCACTTAGTTGGAAAACCTTGTAGGTAGGATACAAACTGTAAGCACCAGGATATTGCAACTTAGCACATTTGATCACCATGTTGAGAGGAAGATGCCTGTTGTTTTTCAAGGTTAGAAGTCAAAGGTTAAGGTCGCAGTATCACAGTAGGAAGACCTTGTAGGCAGAATACAAACCACATCGTAAGTTCCAAGATATTGCAAGTTGGTACATTTGATCATCATAAAGAGAGGAAGATGCCTATTATTTTTCAAGGCCAAGGTTACAGTATCACTTAATAGGAAAACATTGTAGGTAGTATACAGATCGAATGGTTGGGGCTAGGACCATCAGACTTTGTACACATACACTTTATGCCAGGTGGAGGATGCCTATTGTTTCTTTAGGTCAAAAGTCAAGGTCGCAGTGGCAGGATACAGACTGATTCGTTGGGGTCAAGGACCATCAAATTTGATACACATACATCTTATGCCAAGTGAAAATATTACAAAGAGTACATGATTTGTCTTGTTTTTTCGATGCAAAGAAAGTATGTCACACCCTGATGACTGCTGATACTACTTGAAGCCAAGTTCTACAAATCGTGTTGTTAGATAGATACCCTATATTAGTTTTTCACGGGCGTATTATGTACCGTTGGCGGTACTCTTGTTATGGTATGTATGTTCATCACGCGATTATGTATCATGATTTCTATCATACTATATGTATATATGGTGAGAAACCGTTTATTTTGATTTTATTCTCATTGATTTGAAAAATAACACTGTTGAGCACATGATATCATTTGCTGTGTATTAAGTGGTTTATGTATATGTTTTTATGTATTGTTTGTTTTGCAAAGATAACCGTTCCCTTTACCATTACGTATGTTCGTTACGTACCAGATCGTTAATTTTGCTTTCATGTATATTTGTTTTGCAAACCGATCTGTTGATTAACCATTTGATATCATTTGATAAGTTTTTATACTCATTGAAATTATATTAGGTGTTTATTTTCTCTTCTTTGGAATTTTTCCCTTTACTCCGCCCTTGGATAAGTACGAAAGCCCATTGAGCTTATTTTCGTAGCTGACAAAATAATTTTTCGCGTTATAACGCAAAACTTTCCAAATCAACGCGTAGCTTTCGCGAATTAACGCGTAATTTTCGCGAATTAACGCGTAACTTTCGCGATATAACGCGTAACTTTCACGTTATAACGCGAAACATTTACGTTATAAAGCGTAAAGTTTGCTTATAAACACGAATTCATGGATCGAATGCACTCAATAAAAAAAAGTAGCATAAAATAATTTGTTCTTTACAATGAAGAAAAATAACGTAGACTCGTCCAGCTGTACTTTGTAATTTTGTATAAGCATATATCTTGATATAATATGACTGTTTTAAGAAGATCATCTTATTGACCTTTGATATGAATTCTACTTTCCATTCAATAAAACTTTAATAGCTTATATTCCAAAAATTTTGAATATGCGTGTGTAAAATGTAGGCGGGTTCGTGTGTGTATAGAGTTCTTTACTTTAAGGTTACTTATAAATGTATAAACATCACTCTTCGTATATTGTACAAATCATGGTTTCGAGTTTTACATAACTGTACTTATATAGAACATTTCGCGTTTATGACGCAAAAAATACAGGTTTACTCGCAAAAGTAACGCGTTTATTCGCGACAGTTACGCGTTAATTCGCGAAAGTTACACGTTAATTCGTGAAAGATACGCTAACATTGGCGAAAAATACGCGTTAATTTGCGAAGCTTAAGTTACGCGTTTTAACGAGAATTTTTTTTCTCAGCTACAAAAATGAGCTCGATAGGCTTTTGTAGATATGCATAATGTTTTTAATATTTATCATGAATTGCTAGAATTTAGATTTTATAAAACCCACATTCCCATCCACGCAGTCATTTTATCATACTCGTAATTTACAGTTTGAGAAGTTTTCGAACAGCCCTCGTATGTGCATATATGTCTTTTGTATATGTCTCTAATCATAAATGTTCTTTGTATATTATAGTCCCTTGGGGCTACTTAAATGATCAATAAATCATATCATATATTCCTTGGTACATGTATATTAAAGACCCCTGTTACTACTCCGTCCTGGCTCCCACGCGTCATCAACAATGTAAAAAGACATGTAAACAATGTGCAAACTGTTTCATATTCATTGGCAAACAATAAATCTAATGACTGGGTACAAAACAAGAGGTCCACAGGCCTTATTGGTCACCTGATTATTAACTATAAGGCCTATGATTGATTGTATATTGTTTTACGGGCCGTTCACTTATATGGAAACGTCACCATTGCCGATGAAGGGCTGCAAAATTTAGGCCTATGCTCGGCTTCAGCAGGGGATCTTTATCATGCTGTAACATGAAGTCTCGGGTTTTGCGGTCTCATTCCAAGGACTGTCCCATTTAGTGAACAGTCATTATTTATCAGCTGTGGGGTGGAGTATTTTAGGGGGGGGGGGGGGTCAAGCGTAACATTTATGAAGTACTGG
Source organism: Ostrea edulis (assembly GCF_947568905.1). NCBI lineage: Eukaryota > Metazoa > Mollusca > Bivalvia > Ostreida > Ostreidae > Ostrea > Ostrea edulis. The sequence goes on from NC_079167.1 coordinate 60,479,675, forward strand.
GGAGTTATCGTTCATAGGGGGGGAGTCACCGGAAGACTATTCAGCATGTATAGTTCAGTCAAGTTCTACAACACTCAACAGGTAATTAATCTGGTGATATCATTACCGACCTCCTGGAATTAAAACCACGTGTCAATAGCCTTAATGATCTGTATCTCTTCAGGATGCAAACATAATATGTTACTGTATCTTGTAAACATTTTCATCACACTTGACATTTTCTACTCAGTGCATATAAAAGCTATTATAGATAGATTTTTAGGATACAATTACCTTGATATGATTTTCATTGTGAAATTTAAATTGACTGCTTATTACTAACATGGATTTACAAAAGAGTTTGCACTTAAATGATGATTTATTTTCACTTGATGTCAAGCAAACTTATACTGAAAAACGGACTGAGCAACGAAAACTACAGGAATTCTATAGTATTGTTAACATCAGTTTCCATACAGAGAAGTGATTCTGTTCTTATAGAGGACACGAGACAAAGATTTCAAGGGTTGTTGATTTTTGCGAAATCTAAATTCAAGTTTCGTAGTATACTTAAATTGAATGAAAGGCATTTCTTGGACACTACGATGTATAAAGAAAATCGATTTGGGGCAACTCACATCCTAGATTTTAAAACGTTCGTCAAACCAACGAACACGTTCCAGTATTTGGAACGAAAACGTGCACATAATCCTTCAGTTTTAAGGGATTTATTAAAGGTGAAACCATACGCCATATTAGAAACATAAGTGATGGTGATGTACTTCAAGAAATTCTTACAGCTTTCAAAACAAACCTTCTAAAGAGGGGTTATAGTGATAATGAAATCAATCAAAACATACAAGTGGTACTTGATAACTACGATCGAGCTACCTCTGTTACATGTATCAGGTGTAAATAAATGCAAAATACGGGTTATACCTCTTGTTTTTGTTACCAAATACAACCCTGGAATTCCAACAATAAAGCAAACGCTTTTAAAATCCTGGCACACCCTCCAGCGAGACAAAGGCGTGTTCTCTGTTGTACGCATCGTGTCATATAATGGCAACAAAAATCTAGGGATATGCTCACATCCTCAATTGTAAAATAATCAAACTGCATGATAATTATAAAGTGCAAATAGACTCCTGATGAAACAGATTTGCATGCAGCTAAACTTCAATCTGTTGATCAATCAAATCAATCAGGTCAAAATCATAACCTCCTTTCACACCGCGAAACACTTGCCTGTAATTAGTGTAGATTCAGGTGATTTGAGGTACGTGGCTGATGGGAACCATATATATTTTTTCTTTATGGAGAAAACATAATGTTATCTCCAAGATTTAGCCCGATCTGGGATCAAGAATGAAAATAAATGATTTGACTTGGCTTACGTAAAAATAATATTTCAACCCTTAAAACAAATATTTTAATTCAAAGAATCTTTTAAAATTGAATAGTTGTCCTCTTCAAATGAGACAATCAATCTTTGTACATGTATGTAATAACTATCATGTAAACTACAAGTACATGCAGGTTGAATAATACCATTAAACTTTCAGGTCTACATGATTAACTTTGTCATGATTTTATCCAAAATTAACAGGGGAAGGGGGAGGCATACAAATGTACATGCAAATTATGGACCATAGCGGGCATGAACATTTCCTGTTTTATGGGGAGGGGGGTCGTACGAGAAGGTGAACATTTTGATAAATAATGACTGTTCCCTTGGTCGCCTCTTACAACAAGCAAGGAACAAGGAAGACCTATTTTAACAATGATTCCAATGGGCTTCAAGGCCTATGAAATCTAGAAAAATCCGTTTTCAATAATGATTTTTAATAAAAGTACATGTATACGTTTTATGAACACGTCTTTTTAAAAAATTCCCTTGATGGTGCCTAGAGTGATAAAAGGCTTTATATAATATATATAACATTAACACAATGACTGATTTGGATCCGTCCTAGAATCAACATTCTGGGGTTGCGAAATTCACAGTTTTAGAACATCCTTTTTTGCTTTTCCTAAATATGCATTTAATTTTTATACCATATCAGCAAACTTCAAGAAGTATTTCAAATGATAAAGAAAATATATCACTAAAATAATTTTGGCTCCACCCTGGGAGCTAAGTTTGGTACCTCCTTGGAGTCAGAACCTCTACCACCGGGATCATAAAATTTATAATTTTGGTATAGGTCGTCCTGATCTACATCACTATGAATTTAGTGTTGTTGGGTTGTTTTTTTTTTTTTGGTTTTTTTTTGGTTGTTTTTTTTTTTTTGGTTTTTTTTTTTTACACATGTGCGTTGGTAGAGAATACGATTCTGGGAAAGTGTTTTGTCTTGCCCCTAAGTCCCCAGGGGTGCAAGAGTCCTGAAATTTAAAACTCATGTCCCCCTTGTCTCAAAGGTGTTTCATACCAAACGAATTGGAATCGTAATTATCAAGAGGAAGTTAAAAATGTTCAATTGTTAATGGACGACGGACCACAGCCATTTGCAATAGGTCACCTGAGTTTAGTCAGGTGATCTAAAAAGTGCAACATTGGTTATGTCTTAATCGCAAGTCATGTGACCTTTCTTCAGATAGGCCTCTGGTTCTTGAGAAGATTTTATACGAATTTCCTCTTTAAACTGAATACCATTCTAAACCATGCATCTCTTTTACGGCCTTCTGCTGGACCTGGGTGGAGTACTGAAAATAGACACAAATTCTACTAAAGTATACACAGTGTGAGACGCAAAACTCTTACCTTTTTTTCTTTATAATGACCACTACCAAGGAAGTCAAAAGCAAGAATGAGACTCCCACTATTCCTGATATTATATACGTCCAGCGCTCTTCATGCTGGGTCTCCTTTCCTACTCCTGGAATAATATAATCCAACATAAACATTAGGTAAAAGATATTGCATTAAGTACTGTATACCAGTCAGTTGATCTGTGGACTGATTAATAACTATAGAACTTCTATCAGTTAGTCACCAAACATCACATTGAGTTTGGTCATTACTACACGTAGTTGGTAAATGTAACCCTATTGATATTCATGTGAAAAAGGTTAAAGTTCATGGGACTATCGGTCATGACATATATAATATTTGTTGTTCAACCAGTAACGACGTAACTTCTAAGATCATGGTGCTTTCTGCATTACATACACATTTTCTTCATCTATTAATAATTCGGAAACCTTTTTTATGATAAGGATGTCATCTATTGTGGAAAATTAATAATCATTTTCAGCTCAATGGTCCCCCCAGTTTTCAAGTTGAAGGATGAAGATTTTAAAATATTCCCTGAATTTTGTTTCGCTGGTCATTGCAAACTGAAAACAAGTACAACAATGTTCATAAAAATTTCATCTTTACGTGATCCGAAGTAAAAGTAATAAATAAATTATAGGGATTGGAACTTTGTATCCAAGATCATGTATGAAACGGCATGTTATATTTGTATGATTCGTGGGTCTCATTGAATCCTCTGTCTTTTAATGATATAGGGCTCACGGCGGGTGTGACCGGTCAACAGGGGATACTTACTCCTCCTAGGCACCTGACCCCACCTCTGGTGTGTCCAGGGGTCCGTGTTTGCCCAACTATCTATTTTGTATTGCTTATAAGAGCTGTGAGATTGATCACTGTTCGTTATCCTCACCTTGCATTAGACATATTTTCCAATTGTTATTTTTGTTTCCATGAAAACCATATTTTACAACGTGTAAAATGTTCAGTAAATATACCACAGTTGATTATAAACAGTAGTATGTTTCATTAAAGATAATATTGTTACATAATTATTATTTTCATAGTTTAGTTACCTTGCGATTTCATCTTACACATTCTGCCATAAAAGCCAGGTATGCACCCTGACATACATATGCCATCACGATTACAAGCAGACTGTACACAATTTTCACAGTCCAAACTGCAGTTTTCACCGTATCTGCCATCAACACATTGTGTACACGATCCAGATATTTGGTCACATTCTACACAGTTTCCATTTGTACTGCAAGTTATGTTACAATACTTTCCATACCATCCAGTTTTGCAGCCTCCTGAACAAATCCCAGCGTCAATGCAGGTAGTGTTACCACAAGGACCTCCTACAGTTTGTGAGGGGCATATTTTCCCACATCTCTTTCCGAAATATCCTTCTTTACATGTATAGCAGTTTTCAACAGAGCTGCAATTGAAACAATTTACTGGGCACTTTTGATTGCAATATCTCCCAAAGAACCCGGGTTTGCAAATAGTGCAATTGTTCCAGGCAAAACAAAGCAAGCACTGCTTAGGACACTCTCTGTAACACCCAACACCATATTTTTGATTATTGCATCCTCTATTGCAACTTCTGGTAAATATATTACACTTTCCATCAATGCAATGCTCACTACATCTGTTATCGCACTGCTTTCCGGTAAATGTAGGTAAACATTCAGTACACCAGGACTCACTTGTACACGATGAACAGTTCAGAGGACATTTCAAACATTGGCGAGACGTATGAAAGTAAAACCCTTTTTTACACTGTGTACAATTTCTACACGGTCGATCACATTTTTCTCCAAACCAATTACTTTTACAACCTTTGATACATTGTCCAGTGACGTCATCACAATGATCATAGAGGCAGTTAGAGCAGTGTTTCTCGCAGAAATAACCGTAAGTCCCAGTGCTGCATTCTGTCGAAAATATACGATATTGCCATTGAAATATACTAGTAATTAAATTACACCAGAACATCTACATTGTATCATATAAATAATACAGCAGAATTATTTATCTTACTGTTTACTTGACAGAACATTGATATTAATAAATATCTACCAAATATCAGAAGGAAAAAAACTTACGATATATTGCAATTTCATAAATCAGTAACCGTCCGATCTGCGTTGTCATATAAATGGATACTTGGTTTCCATAGAAATATCGTTCTCCTCGACATGTCACGTTCCATTGGAAGCGTTTAGTTATTGTATTTACAATCTTGTTACAGAGAACATCATTGGTCAGTGAGGACACGGATGAGTCAGACACGTATACATAGTAGGACACATTTTTTTCTGTCAAAATAAATCATTCATGTTAATCTTATCATCATAATTCAAAATAATATAGGGTATCCATGGTTATAGCAATCTTGATTGGATGTGCTATAGAATTTCGTAACGAACCTTGTATAGGTTTTGTAACTATAAAACACAGTTGTTTTGGGATATATTAAAGACCAAATACACACAATGTCAACCTTGATTCACTTTTACCTTGCATCAACAGACAATTGGGTCTACATCATATTCGCACAAGAATATTCAAACTTTTTAATACGTTATTTGAAGAAGCCAAAGCTAGTCCATACTTTTATTTTTCAACACCAGAAAATATATTGAATTCTATAATTATAGATGTTGTCCATAACCACTGCGGTTTATGAATAATAATCCTTCCGAAGCATGCTGTCAATTCCTTAAATTTAACTTCACTCAAAAAGGAATAGATGTCGTCAACCCAAACAAGATTCCTATTCATAAAAAAGTTCGGTTTTCTATTCCATTGTGATTCAGTTCAGGTTTACACCCTATATTTCCTAAAAAAAATATATATTCCTATTCCATAAAAAGGTAAAAAAACAACCAGTGATCAATCTCATAACTCCTGTGAAACAATATCAAGAGTAAGGCAAACACGGATCCCTGGACATACCAGAGGTGGGATCAGATGTCTAGAAGGAGTGAGCGCCCCCTGTCGACCGGTCACACCCACCCTGAGTAAATTGAAGGAGTAATCCGTAGTTAAAATCAGTATGTAAAGGACGGTCTTACAACTGGTATGAAACACGCCAGACAGCGTTTGACCTAATGACAGATCGTATTGCTAAATTAGATCGTTATAACGACCATAGTATTTGCAAAACCCTGGCTTTATACGAGACTGTTGAAACTCATATAACATCAATTTATTTCTAGATAGCCTACTTCGATTGAAAAACTGATCATACGCAGAACAAGCTCTTGTGTATCGAATCAGTTGAGACACATACACCATATGCTGGTGATAATGGAATATTGCTACATAAATATGGAAAGTTGACGATGGAGAAGCTGAAGTCACCCCGTTTGTCATAAAGTTAGTTTTCCATTAACATCTATGTTCACCAATGTTATAGTCAGAAATAAGAAGTGGCGAGGTTAAAACGATGATATTGAGCGATGTGAAGTAATTATTGCGCACCAAACAGCGATGCATTTAATCCACGAATCATCAGTAGATTTAGAATGACTGTTCTTTTCAGTTGGTATGTGCATTATTGGTGTTTTTTCGATAGGATTTCTCAGCGAGGTGTAGATTTTTTCAACATGTCGCTGGCTGAGTTGCACACCTTGTTCATATATTATGATCGGAGATATGACGTTTTTAAAAACGGCTTCTATGCGAGATTTGTGTATTCCATTGAAATACATAAACTCTGAAGTTACATATTTTATCAAAAATACGTCCGAAATACCCAAGGAATTAAACATTTAAAAATACAAGAAGGGGGGGGGGTGTACCGGAAGTCCTGTCCACAAGCACCTGTGTTATATATGTAAACAAGATATACCCATTCCTGAACTTCTCCGCCAGTATCTTATATTACGTTAATCATTTATATATAATCTCGAAAATGTATCTATATCTATTTCAAAAGAACTCTTTGTTCTTTGTGTTTACAGAATAACAAGTGGATTTCATATCTAATTTAAAGACACTTGCTTGGATCACAAGAATATCAGTAAAACTGATGGGTGCTCCCCGAAATGCATCTAACTAAGTTTAAACTACTTCATATTACATGTACGGATGACTCACACCATGATCAATAACTATTGAAGTGGGTTTTTTTTTTTTTGGTTTTTTTTTTTTACATATAAGGTATATGTTGAGTAAAGTCATTTGCCTATCCCATATTTGCGTGATATATGATCAATACATGTTCAAAAACTGTTGAAATAAAGAACTTTTTACCTAGCTATGTATGGTGTGTGTTCTGAGCGACCTTGACCTTTCCAAAATAACATTGGTCCAAAAGTCCCTGTCTCATGGAATATTTGTGATCAATTATGATGAAGTTCTGATGAAAAGTTTAAGAAATGGGAACTTTGATATCAAAAACTGTTGAAATAAGAAAGTTTCATATATTCCGATTTACCTTGACCTTTCCAAGATGACCTTGAAAGACCACGGTCTAAACGTCCTCCTCGAGGAACATTTGTGATCAATTATATCAATTTCTGATGAAAGGTTTAGCAGATAATGAGTTCGGACGGACGGATATGACGGCGACTAGGCTATATGCTCCCTCGAAATTTTTGGAAAGCATAAAAAATCTTGCAAACAAGGAATTTCAGGTCGACCCAGTAACGTAAACACTACGTTTTATCTCGAAAATTGGCGCATCTCTGAAAGTTATGAAATATTTGTAATTTTTTTTCAGCATACACAGAAATAATCATAATTGCATCACTCACCAAGGTTAATGTCTATATATAGATATTTAATTGCGTATGTGTTATCCAGTGTCATGGTGAAATATGGGTTCTCGTCTTCTGCTGATCTTGAAAAGCTACGAGGATCCCCATCTACAGCAGACCTTCCTTTATCTGACGATTTACTTAGGAATGTGCCCTGCTGGAATGCTAGGTTTCCTGAAACACAATGGTATAATTCACACATTGAGTGTGCATTTATCCACTTCCATATGATTTTTTGTCTCGTGTTCGTACGTTTTTCCGTCGGCCAAAATGTTTTATGTAAGGTGCTTTGCCTCCAGTGCTATGTAGTATTTCGGACAACAGTTCTACATCTACCATGACGGTTTTGTAATGACGTTAATCTTTGTTAATAAATCAGAAGTTGGTAGCATTTCAAATAGCTGATGGAGATTTTACTTTGAAATGAAATGGAATCAGCTTGGTATTCAAAAGTTAAAGTCATCATGGTCATTAGCCAGAGAAAGACTTCATACTTCACACAATAGTAGTTAACCTATACGTAAGGTGTTTATACCCTATAACAAGATTACTTCGCGGATTATAAAGAGTAAACTGCACTAAGTTAGTTGATATCGTATAACATACAGTTATTGACTGGGTTAAAAAAAACAACAGCTGTTTTGTTTGACCCGAGAACGGGTCTGTTGCCCGAAGCCGTAAACTGTTGACTGGTCAATAGACCACGAGTGAGTAAACTCTTTCCCAGTTTTCGCGTCATTTGTAAATGTGCAAAAACAATAAATTATAGTGTACCACATGAACTAATAGAACTTCACTATCATTCGTTAATGATATATATCAAACAGTTACATTAAAGTATTGTTAGTGAAAATGTAATAGCAGCTGAAGTAACATGTATAGATAGTCAATTGCCCGAGAGAGAGGGCGTGATACATATGCTTGTTTCTCAAAACTTGTCTAATTCTTCTTTTCCATAGGACAGTCAGCATATATTCTCAGGTGCTTTTCAGAGTAACAATTTTATGAAGTATATGATTTCATTGTGTCAACCAGAATTTATTAAGAAGCTATATTGTAGGTTAAGAGGGGGTAAGGGCATAAAAGATGTCAATTCTATTTAATAAATTGTGATATTCATGGCCCCTGTTCTGGGGATTATGCTGATATGATGGAGTACTTTGGCTCATATCATGAAAATTTCTTGTGACCTACTCTTGGTCACTAGACAATCAAACATGGAGAAACAGGTATTCAGCTTGGACAGTTATTACGAATAATGTAAAATACACATTTTGTTCTCCAAAACAAACAATTAACATTGGGGGGGGGGGGATTTTGTTTTCATGCAAAAAGTTAAGGGAACTCCCCGATTGGTTGATATATCAATGAAAATTAAATATTCATAAGGTCAAGGGCTTTCTCAATCAAACAACCACGGCCATGACATAGTGTGAACGGAGACAATAGGCGTGGTTTGCGACGACGTCAATTAATAGGCAGAGTTGGTCATCAGGAGAGGAGACAAATCATCACGTGCACGTCATGGTCTATGGACGCCTCTTCTTACGTTAGAGGAATGGCACATGTATAAGTATAAAAATATTTATAAATTGATTAACATAACACCTTTGAGACACAAGTAAGTTTTAAAATCTTGAATGATATGTATTATCTATGCTAATATTATTGTTTTATGTTGAATGCCTAAATGAGGATACATGTCGAGTCACGGGAAAAAATCATCTACCATCGCTCAACGCCAACATAAAAAATAAATGCGGAACCACGCTTCCGTTTTCCGAAATATGATATCTCAACGATATCGGTTTTATTTTTACACAGCGATATTCAAAATATCCGATATCATATCCTTCCTGGGCGTTCTTGTCAGCTGTGGCCATATTTAAGTTGATTTTGTAAAAAGGGAAAGTTGAAGATAATTTGAACTTTACAGATGAATCCGTGGGGAACAAGATTACATACTTGAACGACACGTCGACAGATGAGGGCGTGCCAATTGCATTTTACATGTCCATGATGCATTCAATGTACATTGACTATTCATTATTAGTTCATGCATGTAAAAGTTTTACATTCATTTGAGTTAATGCACATGTTCTCCAATATATGGAAATATGGAGGCGTTGGAAAGTATCATTGGAGAGACGAATTGGAAAGGGAAGAGTGTCCACCTACATCTTAATGATATTATTTCCTTTTAGCCTGATGACACAGTATGAAGTAAATAATTGATTGTACCTTGCTTGACGTCTCTCTCGAAAAAATTTCACTCATATGGAGACGTCATCAAAACCGGTGAAGGGCTTCAAATTTAGGCCTTTGCTCGGCGCTTACGGCCTTTGAGCAGTGAGGACTCTTTAGAGTGCCACACCTACTGTGACACGGGACATCCGTTTTTAAGGTAATCTCCGAGGACCGGTGACATTCACACCTGATGCCGAGCGTTTGGTGATGGAACTGTCACTACCTGTTTTAACGACTTACGTCTGTCGCGGCCGGGATTCGAACCCCGGCCTTCCGCATGTGGGGCGAACGCTATAACCTCTAAGCCACCGCGGCGGTCAAAATATTGAATATTCTCGGTTCAAATACTGAAGAAGAGATATCCAAGTATTGATTGTTCTGACGTTGAAAGGACACAGTTCTTTATTTTTCTTGTCGAAAGAACGCTTAGTATAGGAAATTTGAAATGGTTGATTGAATGGATTGATTAATGCACGTTAGCCCAACCCCTACACTCCCTCTTCTTGAACATGGAAAGAAAGCAAAAATATGAGTGACAATAATGATTTGAAAAATAATCTGATGTTGTGTTAGATACATTGATTTTAACATAATTTACGGTGTCTTCCTTTAATTCATACCTGCACATAGTAATATTTTCCGATATTTGATAAGCTTGTGCAAAAATAAAGATTTCACCTTTTGCTTTTCCTCTTGGTTGTGTTCGCCGCTCAAACTTCACCACAATTTCATAAGTGTATCATTTTTTCCTCATCCTCTCTCCATTTTTTCAAAATCATTGGGGCGACATTTGGCACCCTTGAAACATTACGCGATTACCCGGTAGTTCCTTCTTGAGATTGCACCTACTTAAAAATTGGTATACATGCAGCCAATTTATGTGAATGATTTCTATGACCAGTAGATACATGTATTCATATACAACTTTGTCTTACGATATAACATTTGGAATACATCTATATCACGCACACACACATAACCATATAATCATAAATCAGTTTTACATATACATTGTGAATGACTTTCTCTAGAATAAAATGTAAAATTTAACTGCAAACCACATGTATCTTTTCATAGTTATAGTTTATCATAATATTAATTTGAATTATATCAAAGAGAAGCCGGCCCACGTTCAGACCCTACTTGACTATGTCCAAAAGAAATCCAAGGAGTTTTACCAGCCTCGTCGGGACATAGCGGTAGATGAGGAGGACGGTGGTTTTAAAGCACAAGTTTACCGATATTTGACAGTTTATTAAACACAAGATGCTACGATTTGGCATCAAGTTGTGGGTTGTAGCATGAAATATATGACTTTTTTGGTTTAGATGGGTAAAAAGAATATTAGTTTTGCGGTTCTGCATAGAATGCGTGAACCTCTACATCAGGGTTACAACTTATAAACTTAAGTCGTTTCGAATAGAAAATTTAGTTTTTGTGCAATGGAAAGATTGTTAAGTTGTAACTTTTACGTCGCCTTTACACCGGGGATTGTCGACGTATCATGAAACCTAGAACATGGGGGGGGGGGGGGGGGGGGAACTCGTACAACCATTAGTAGCACGTTCTTTCAACAAAGGTATGGGAGTTGTTGATTTTTCATACCAGTTTACAAGTATATAACAACACAGTATATTGGAGGAAAGTTCTAGGCTTTATTCACTTACTGGATACCTTCATTAAGATTTCATACATACTGTTTCAAGGATTTAGAAATGCTCATGGAAACAATTTCCCTAACTTTAAATCAAGCTTTGGACTCTTTGAATGACCAGAGTCATTATCATATTCACTTATGGGTTTGAAAGACATCTGTGAATTCGGACACTGCTGGTAAATGTTTTCCAAACTTTGCAGACAAAAGAAAAGATTACTGAAGCAATTATACTATTTAAAGACAAAGTTTCCAAGCTACAAGACTTCTGTTTTTGTCAATCATGTAAAGTTCTTCCATGTATCACAAATGAACATGCAGTGATTGCTCAATCGCCAAACGCTCGGCATTTAGAAGAGAGAATCAGGGGTCTTTCGGATATGACATTCAAAACGGAGGTCGCGACATAGGTCTAATTCTGTGGTACTTCGCCTACAGCTGATGACGTCTCAATGGGTGTAAAATTCTCGACGGGATGTAAAACAAATAAACAATCAATCAATCAACAACCTCACAAATGAGAAAAATTGTTTCAAGAAATGGCATTATATAGAGATGGAGAAATTGTTAGAAAAGGTGCATTCATCGTGTAAAAAAAGCTGTAAAATGCGTGATCTTTTTTCATTTTTACATCAGAGTTTTGTTTTTTTTTTTAGACAAATTCATGATAAGAAATGTATTGCGTGTACTGAAAGTTGTTTGGGTGTTTGTTTTTGGGGGTGGGGGGTGATATATCATGACTTATTTATGCAAAAAAAGATGTATTGAGTCAAATTAATATGCATTTTAATACCATGTAAGTATGGCAAGTGCAATTTTGTAGGCAAGATTTACTGTATATATAATAATGTGAAACGTTTACAAAGTTCATGCGGAGATCAGTTATACTATTGTCGAACAGCAAAATTATGTCAAAAAATGTATCATGTTTTTCACTATAGTACTATGTGTTGTAGTATTTTAACAGTTGTTTTTATTCATTTGTCAAAATATGTCTGTAAGATATATACAAAAACAAGACATGTTTGTAAAACATACACCCCCCCCCCTATGGTGCAAAATTGAAAAGGGTTATACAAATGCATCATTTAAATGATAGTAGTGCCAAACAAATTCAAAATATTGAGCAGACAACAATATCTTTCTATATCCAAAGTGGATTGTCCATGTGACCTAAAATCAATACGGGTCATATACTCCTTGTGCTGCACCAGTGTACCAAGTTTGGTGTCAATCAAGCAAATTATTCTTAAAATATAGGAGATAATATATTACTATGTCCAGTTTGACCTTTGACAATGTGACCTCAAAATCAATAGCGGTCATCTTCTCCTGAAGATGTACCATTGTACCAAGTTTGATGTCTGTCAATCAAAGGATTCTCGGATCGACATTGAGTGGTCAGTATATTCCTATGTCCAATAACATGTGGTCTACCGACCGACCTACATACCGACCGACCGACAAGTACAAGCAATATGCTCCTCTTTTTTAAAGGGGGCAAACCAATGAGTGTGCAATACTTATCAACAAAGAATCAATTTGAAAGTAATGCACTTAATTACATTTGACCTCTTTATGATAATCTATGATATAAAACTAAATAATATAATAATATATATGAAAAACTATAAAATGTACATATATTCTTTAATAATAATTTAGCTATAGACTTTAGGGTTCAAGATTGAAGTGTGGAAAATTCTAACAGTTATGTGTGGCTTATTAAAGCCAATGCTTTCGGTCGCCCGTCTTTTAAAAAAAAAAAAATATTGAGAAAATTTCCTAATTATATTTTAAATATTATCCACCCATGATTATGATATATGTTTTATCATGCAATAAATAGTTTGTTGTGTAATAGCATAAAAATGCCTTAAAGTCGACAATTTAATTTATAAGCCAATAGCACGACCTAATGTGTGTCGAATGATTGCAAAATAAGTCAACAAGTTGATAAGCAATGTACGCTTACGTGTGTTGTCAATTACAAGAGAGGATCCGGGCACGAAATAGAAGTGTTCGTATGAAACTCGTATAACTATAGTTTAATTAAAAGTTCACCAACAAACTATAGGCCAGTTGTGTATAACATTTTTGTGAAATTTGACCAGAACTTCCTTTACGTTCAACTGGAGTTATCTTGTCCTAACAAATTCATTTCTCGTTATAATATGATAATCTCCTTCTAACTAGTTACACGTAACGAGATAAGTAGAGAGTTATAACGAGATCTCGCTATGAAGAAAATTTAGTAATCGTCGTAACTGTTCGCTATCTAGCTAGTGATAACGAGATCATGAATTCGTTATTGGGAGATGATGCATATATTTTCTGATTTCTATGCTTTCGGATGTCATTAATGAGTCAGCATTAATTAATCAAATTACGCACGTCTTTGACAGTTGTTCTGCAGACTCCCACTCCATCCTTTCTCACAGGAAGTGCAATTGCCTTCTGGTTGGCAGACTGGACAGTGACATGCGCAAATTCCGGTATTCTTACATTGCCCTGAAATGAAAAAAAAACAACAACATTACCTTTTTATGGAATGGATATTATAACCATACAGTCTTTAATTATAAAATTAAATAAATGGAAAGAGTCAAATATTATGCAGCTGCTTCATGTATACATTAAACGTGGATATTTTTTTACTGGGTCAATGTTCTGAAGAAAGCATTAAATACATGTATATGTAGTACATTTATAAGTCGAATTACCAAGGTGACAGATGGAAATTTGTAGAGTAGTTGAAATTCTTTTCACGGTATCACACATCAGGTTTTTTTTTTTTTTTTTTTTTGCTTTGTGACCCCCACCCCACCCACCAATCACGGCCTAAAACTGTGCATCTTAATACGTAAACCGATTTTTTTTTTTATTTATATAAAGCGGAAGGAAATGCATTCGTGTGACTTTAGTTCTGCAGGAAAATGTACAAAACATTTCTTGATCTTACGAAACACCATTCTTCAGACTGCCGTGTTTGGTGATTTAAAGTCAAACGAAAAATACATTTGCATATTTTTCATTTAAAAGTACTTCATAGTTAATGATTTTTTTTAAAATCATAATCCATACAACGGAATTGATTACAGGAACAGCACTTAAATGAAATAACAGTAACCCACAATATTTATTCATTGCTCAGCTAAAATCGTTCAGAATATAAAGAGCCATAATATACTATACATTTGTCTGTAATGAGCCACTTTAAAGTTAATGCAATTAGATAATATATAACTGACACTCTCATTAGTATGTTTTGAATACCGATTAAAAAAAACATTACCAACGTAGACATTATTTTTTCTATTTTTTTTTTTTATTCCGTGGGGATCCGGGTTAGAATAGGTCGACGGCAAAACCGATATCCCGTGTCACAACAGGTGTAGCACAATAAAGATCCCTCACTGCTCAAAGCCTATAAACGCCGAGCATAAACCAAAAAAAATACAGTCGTTCGCAATGGTGACGTCTCCATATGTGTGAAAAATTCTCGAACGGGACGATACAAAATATACAATCAACCAACCCTCTATTGCTTTTTGTCTGTAACAAACTTGTAAGAGTGAATTATATTAGCGATGTATTGCATAAACTCACCACTTGCTACGTCTGTGAAGATTAGAAGCGCTAGTCCATACACACCAGTAGGTATACGGAACAATCTCATTTTCCTTTTATACTGTTTAACTATTTCTTGAATTAGAACGATGCAAATAGCCAGTAAACTATACTATACTTATCATACATACGTCTCACCACGAACAGGAAAATGCTCTCAACTCACAAGCATTTAAAGAGCCCATAGAACTTAAGTTTGGATGTCTCATAATACTGGGTCAAACAGAAAGACAAGATCCTAAGTGCAAAATTCAACAGCCTATACATTTTTTAGATAATAATTTCGTTGTGTTTTTTTTTGTAGAGGGGTGCTTTACGCTGACAGAAATTAAAGGTTTACAGAAAGGTTTTTTTTCTGTTTACTTTTTCCCCATCCTTAGATACATAATACATGTAATATTATTTATTAATGGTAATAATGATATCATTTATTTATACAATATTGCACAATTAGTTATACAGACTAGCTTACATTGTGGTCCTGTCTTTCACATATATCAAGAACATAATATATCATAAAGCATGACAATACCACAGTTAATTTACATACAGATATGAAACTATAAAAACTTGAGTATCATTGAGAATCAAAGTAATGTTTGAGATAGGCTGATTTAAAAGATGCATATGTGTACATTGTCTTTGACATAAATAACTTAACGGTGATCAAAATTTTTTTTAATGATCGTGATAAGTGTTATTAATATTTAGTATGAATGTATATATAAGAACTATTTATTTCCAAAATATTTTTTGTTCAGCTATTAGTACATAAAATAATTGTTCATACTTTCTAATCAAAATATCAGGAGATTTCTTAAATTGATTTGAAAAGGTATGTTTCATTTCTTTTCTATATTGATAACGTTAGAGAAAGGTTTAAATGTCAAAATCTTATTGTGCGAAACTTACACATGTGTCAGTAATTCTAATCTCGTAATTTCTTTTAATTCGAACTTGGATGTCAGTGTCTGGTTGCTTAAACTTTATAAAAAAAAATTGTCTTACCCATTTAATCGAAGATGAATAACAATGGATCAAGTGAGGAGGAAACTCTTTGTCAAATTTTATGATGTGTTTTGTGCTGGGGGAGAGGTGTTACAAACCATGAAATATGTATACAACTTGGAATTAACTCAAGTCGGAAGCGACGAACTCCTTTAAATAAATCATCATTCCTGGTCCTTCTGGAGGCCTCAATATGCTGAATTAATACAAGAATTTTCAGCAGGAAATCAAAATTTAGTCTTGTAAGATATGAACGAGTCCATAGAGCGAATTTTTATTATCTCTTAATTGGAAGGCGCAATAAACGCATACAAACAAAGACGCGGAAGACGTTTTTGGTGTTACATGTAACGTATAAGTATATTTCAGTATATATAGAAACATGCATGAATACCACCGAAGAACTAAGCTTAAGCTTACGACTTTTTAGGCTCAGAATGAAACGTTCACATTTTTTTCATTAAGAATTTATTCACTGGAACAATTTCCCCAACCACAACACTTGCGGTGCAACCGACCCGTTCTGTATCGTTTCAAGTGCAAGTTACATATAAATGAAGTGGAAGTGTTGGATGACAACATAACTGCAGTAAATAAATATATCTTGACATGTTGTTAATATTTTGGTAAATCACAAGAAATCACATTCCTTTCAAAATTGACATTTATCGATCCAAGCCATGCAATTAACGGTAAGAGATAAACAAACCAACGTATTGGAAGGTCTCCCTATCGATACAGTTACAGTAAAAATAAAAATAGAGATCTATCTCGCGCCAGTGACATAAAAGATGCGTTGGACTACTCCCAATTTATACTGACTGTGGTATTTTTGGTAGACTGACAACTTTTTCTGGAGAGAACCATATAGATCGGGACTTTATAGTTTTTCCCCGCACCCTTGTCAAAGGAGCAGGTGTTTTGGTTGCATTTCCTAGAACGAGTTTGATGTTTTTCCATATTAGAAACGAAATAGTGTAGGGTAATTGAATAGTAAGCGTGAAAATTTTACTATTGTTCTTGGGGAATAAATGTTGGCGTCACTGGATAATTGGGCTATTTGGGGGTTTTCTTCCCAAGACTATGCCTGAACTGGTATAATGAAATTTTCTAAATGACCACGGCTTCCCGTTGTTTGACGGCCGAGACAAGACAGCATGTAAAGATTTTGTGCATGTTTTACATATAGTTTGCGTGAGTAATTCCCTGCACTCTTGGACTAAAATGCTTTACCTGGAAAATTACAGAGTGGTGGATGCTTTCCATACAATTACGAAATTGATTTCCATTTGAGATGGATTCAACTCGGAGTGGCGATCGCCCAGTCCTCCCGCTGATTCATTGATAGACAGGCGGACTGCTCTATTTCTTTCATCCGGCAGCACTTTATGCCCTTATTAAGGTAAACGAGACCCCTGTATACTTCCTTTGGCTTTGTGTAAGGAAATGTATCGGTATTTCATTTTGAGGGATTGAAATTTTTCTAAAATCATATTCGTTTTTTTTTTCTTTTGCGAAAGTTACACACATAATTCATGTTATCATATTTTACAATGTTTTATTAGTTTTATTAAAGTTTATGAATTGTACTATGCAGCCAGTTTCCTCCATGACCCTGACGATGCCTGAGGAGAGTCCCGACTCCGGTAAATACGTGGTTTACACCGTTACTTCGGACGACAGTAGCACGGAACTAGAGGACGGACATGTGAATTTCAAAGATACCGAAATGGACTCGCTTAACGGCAAACAATCGCCATCACACCGACCTCTGAGGTCGTACTCATCAGATTCATCTAAATGGAGTACATACTGGTCAACAAGAGAAAAATGTTGTTGTCTGTGGAATATAACATTTATTCTGGCCATCGGAGCTCTTGTGTTTGTTGTGGTGTACGTAACGAAGCGAAGTGCCAATAACGGTTCGTTTGATGCAAACTACACCTGGAACCTCTCAGAAATATACGTTCCAAATACGATTTCAACCGAGGACTCCAAATTAAGCAAGGTATATGCTTTTCTCTGTATATACGTTTGCCAAAAAATAAAAATAAAGTTCTTTGTTGAAAACTTCATGAATCGCTATGCTGTTTTCTATATGGTAATACACAATCAAAATGATTATGCCTATTCCACAATGGGCCATATAATTATTAACTTTACATAGTATTTGTACGAAAGGAAATGAAAGAATGCAATAATCAAGTTTCTCGTTTTATTGGTGGCTGAATAAATTTACGTTCATTAAAGGGTTTTAATCAATTAAATCGTTAGGTTGGATATTACGAACGAAAATTTAATTCTTGGTCCATTTTATGTTTGTATTTAAGGGAAGTAACTAGGAATTATGTTAAGAGGAAGGTAATGCCCAAATTAAAACAACGACTCGATGTAGGGTGTTACACTGTAGTCCGCAAAGTGATGAGAAAAACAACGATATATTCTAATCAAAGTTATATTTCAAGTTAAGCGTTCAAACTAGCTATTTATGTAGATAGATTCTATGCAGATTGAATAAGTCGTAGTAAGAAATTGTTCTGTCCAATATGAATTATATCTTTTATAACACACGCTGATTCTGACATTAATGCGTTGAATACATGTATGAAATGACGCTGCTCAGGGATATTCTGAAATTCTCCACAAAAGACACCCATCAGTCCTATGTTAAGGAATATAACACAGTTATGTGCATGTAAGCATGATGAGAACTTGATTTATGAGAAATATCTCTTCTCCGTGAACTTTGTTAATCTATCTTCAGGAATTCTTAATACCAAAAATGAAGAAATTTCAAGCCTCGTTCGATTACCCTCGTTACGTATTTTGTTATCTTGATGGAAATGTTCAGGATTGATAATACCGTTGCTTTCGGAGTATGTAACTCTATGCAGCAATATAAAAAGGGCTCAATTATTCATTTTTATCGATTGAGGGAGATGAAGACAAAGATAGAGAGAGGGATATTACATGCCCCTTATTAGGTTTTGAAGTTTCAATTGAGTAAACCCTAAACCCCCCCATCATCCGCAAGTAGGCGAAAATGTCAGTGCGTATTTGGAGATTCAACACCATTTTCGAATGATATGCAAACGAACAGTTCTTGCGGAAATAAGTTGAAATCAAAGAATGTGATTCTCAATGTTATGACTGTAATTGGCGAAACTGTCTTAAAGGAATGACACGTATTAACTTCTGTCCATCCTGCACGGCGGGGAAATAAGTGGAGGACGCGAGTTTGGAAGTCAAGCCGCTAAATCAAAGTGAATTACTGATTCTGGTCAATCCTGGACGGCTAGTCATTCCTTAGGGGTCTGTCATGCCAATTACAGGAACATCTTCAGAAGATAACCGATCGTCATATGAAGTGTCATAAAGTAATCTCAAGGTAATCGGTTGTAAACTGCATTTCTATTCAGAAAATTACCGATAGTATAGGAACTACAGATAGATCATTGGCGTAGTAGTTTGTTTTGCTTTCAATATTCCTCAGTTAATAAAAAAGTATTAATTTTCAAAAGCAGCAGAATAAAACTGTCAGTCTTTTAATTTTGTCGGGAGTTAGACATAAGACAGTTGTTATTGTTAAAACATTCAATTGATTATGGAGAATATGAATGATATGAATTAGTATCTGAATTGTACACATTTTGTGTGGGTTTTAACAAAAGATAGATTGCAATGACTTGAAATAACAGTAATTGTACAAAATGAAGTATGCAAGTGCTTTCCATCACTGGCATTCTTCTCTAAACCTACTATCCCTTCCGTTTGGCTCTGTGAGATGAAAATTTAATAACTTGGCATCAAGGACGAACGTTTGGCAATGAGTGATGAACTTAATAACACCTTTCATTAACAAATACGGTTTTGTCTTATCATTGATGCAAAATTGATTGCATCTTTGTGCTTTTCAGTATCCTAAAATACATTCGTTTAAGTGCTTCATAAGCTGGGCTTTTAAATAATAACGAACACCGACCAATGTATTAAACGCACGCGTAGTATTTGGGTTCATCTTATTGGACACATAGTATTTAACAAAGCGCTTAAATAATTGATGAATGTTGTGTTCCTTTTTATTTTTATAGGTCTGCTACACACCAGAATGTGTTCGCTTGTCAGCCGAAGTTCGCTCGCGGATGAATACAAGTGCTGATCCGTGTGAGGTAATTGACATTTTTCGCGCGCTTTTGTGGATGGTGGCCAGTGCCTTCCCACCACGTATCTTTGACCCACTGGGGATTTAATGTGTAGTGGTCAATAAGAATTTTTCAAAAAATAAATGGCTTTTCTCACTAGTTTTGACAAGGTCCGATTTCCACTGCCTGATTATACACAATGTCTAAATATACAATTGGTATGACATGACGAATTCGTATTGATCAAAGTTACAACAGAGAAACCCGTCCAATTCTTTACACCTCTATTATATGCTGTCTAGGAGGCTTATCGATAACGCGATTAACCGTCCAATTCTACATTGGACCAATCTCCCAAATTTGATATTATTCAGAAGTTCTATTATTTTGAGATGCATTAATTGCAAGAAACGGCGGAAAGGCCTAGACGCGTTAATTTCATTTTATCACTCCAAATACTAATGCAACTTTCTTTTTCTTGGGAATATTTTGTTACACGTATAAGCAATATATTTCTATATCCCAACAAGTTTCATTCATTTTCCCCCAGTTTGAGCTGATCTAGTCATGGAAGAGCCATATATTTATTTTTACTAATACATAATTAGATTTATTATTTTATCAAATTATGGTGCTTTTTTGTTCCCAAGTAAAAGGACGACATCCAAAGCTTGATAAAATTTCTACATATACCTTCTTTTTCATAGAATTTCTACGAGTATGCTTGTGGTGGATACACCGTGCCGTTAACATGGACGACTCCAAGATATCGCGAGGTACCCGATGCTCTGACACAATCTTATAGGTCTATGATAATAGGTATGCTAGAGAAAGACGGTACCTGTTAAATATTGAACAATCAAGTATTTGCTTTGCTTGAGATATTAGTATTATATCGCAGAAAGGACACCCTGTGAACTTATTATTATCATAATCTTAAGTGTATATTGTTATGTTATTTTTCTTATTATCTTTATGAAAAGGTGAAGATAACGAACAGTGATCAATCTCAAATTCAAACTTAAGAGTAGGGCAAATACGGAGCCCTGGACATACCAGAGGTGGGATTAGGTGCCTAGGAGTAAACATCCCCTGTCGACTGGTCACACTCGCCACGGGCTCTATTTCTCGGTCGGGCAAAGGGAGTAATCTGTACTTAAAATCATTGTTTAAAGAATGGCCACCATTGGTATGAAACATGTCAGACAGCATTTTACTCAATCATAGGTTATATTGGTCAATTAGATCGTTACATCGACCATAAGATAAGCGAAATGCTGACTTTAAACAAGACTGTTGAAACCCATATAACATCATTTTATTTGTCAATGGCCTGCCTTACTTTAAAAACTAACCATACTCGAATTATATTAGTTGAGAGACATAAACACCATATGCTGGTGACAATGGGATATTGCTATAAAGGTATGGAAAGTTGACGATGGAGAAGCTGAAGTCACTCCGTTTGTCACAAAGTCGAGTAGTTAGTTTGCTGTTAACGTATATGTTCAATAAAATATCTGAGAATGAAATATGCATGCAGATGAATATATATTATATTCTTATCCAGCATTTTTATGCTCAACCGAAACTTCATTTAAGATCTTTTCAGACGAATTCTAAAATTTCCCGCCGCTTAGGGTGGACATCATACTTGTAGTTGTGACGTCACAACATATATTGCGGTTTACAGTCTTGATGAAGCTGTTGGGTAAACATGTTAATGAACGTTATTTAGAAATGCATTATCATAATCCTGAACAATGAGGTCTAAAGTTTTGACGCCTCCTGAGGCTTATCCGATTTCTTGATTGTTGCAGATCTGCTGTGAAAACTGAGTTTTAAAGAAAATTCTAGTATTGCAGTGGGTTGAATCTGGTGTAACCCACACCCACAGTATTGTAAATGTATCTAGGATTATACATGTGTATATCTGGATAAAACCCTCTTGGGATTTTAGTTTCGAAGAATTTATCCATGGCTGATGTTCAAATTATCAATGAAGCTGCGGAACGTAACACATGTAGATGGAGATACGTCATTGATTAGGTCCTGTATTTAAATACAAAAGAATACTGCAACATTTCAATAGTTAGTTAATTTTGCATTCAAATAAATTTACAAGCTAAACAAATGTTGACCAATACGATAAAACGCAGCACTGTAGATTAGTTTACAATCAACATGGGTTTCTTTTCCCCTTCATGAAATCAACACCGCAAATTGTCTAGCCGATCATTCTGCCTGTGTTAGATTACCTAGAAAGACTGAATGTCACGTGCACATGTGTGTACTAGTGTGTGTAATAACTCAAATTTGTAAATGTTATAGAAACGATTTCAAATTATATTAAACAAAACTGTAAATACTTAAACTGCAGGTGTTTTCTATGCAGATAAATTATCTTCAAGAATTCGAAGTTCAGATATGCCTGGTGTAAAGATTGCAAAACAAGCTTTTCAATCCTGTGTCATGGCACCAAAAAGAAATATGCAGCAACACTGTAAGTGAATTTATCTAATGTAGAAATACAACATTATCACAAATATTGACATTGATATTTGGCTTAAATGGAATATTCCGCTTCCTTGAATATGTTTACTGCTGATTTAGATTAGAATCATTTTTTCTGTGGAAATCGAATTCCGATATTCAATTTTTCCTCGTGGATTGGCGGTATCCTTTTAATTAATTAGCTTTTTTATTCATTATCATTATCAATGAGTCATTGTTTCCTCATGCAGATTTTTGCTGTTCCCCAGAATTATGTAGAGAAAAAAATCTTGCAACAAATGGCTAACGTTGTTAAATGTTTTAATCTATACTATTTGTGCTATTGGTATTTCTGATATCTAATTGAAAAACCCTGTACAAATTGAGAATTTTTATTAAGTTTCTTCTCTGAATCAGATGCTTGAAAACATAGCTATATGTATTTTCATGTATACTGTCAATATCTCCTTATATTTCTATTTGATTTAAGCGAAAGGATAGAATTTTGTGCTTGAAAACTATGAAAGCAAATTGTTTTATGTGTTTTTACCAGTTGAAGACCTGATTGACAGCTTAGAAGGAGAGCCAATGGAAATTAATTTAGGACATGGACATTCACTGACCAGGCTGTTGGCCCATGCTGTGAAATATTATGGAGTATCTCCATTGTTTAAAGTCATACGGTTCGAAAATGATAAATTTGCTGTGAGTACAGTCTGCAGTTTTTATGTTGATTCGATGACAACTGTATAGTGTTATATATATATATACAAATATATATCCAACGATGATTAAGTACACATGATCCATATTTTATATATATATGATTTTGTATGAAACGGCTTTACATCAACAAGGATCAGATGTACAATATTTCTGTGTCATCAAATAACATCCACGTTAGTTGTTTTCATTTTCAATAATGCTTCATTACTCTTGTAAAAACATAACATTTACTCAACTGTATGTAAATATATCAAATCATGTATTACGAATGTCTCTTAGCCTCAGAGTTTCCATAGAAATTATTCCAAAAGTTAAAGTCGGTAAGCGACTTTTGCATTCAAAGAAAAACCCTATTGATTCCTAGTGTCATTAATAAATCATCACCGTTTCCTTCTTAAAACGATATTAACTTGAAATACACTACACACCTATTTAAAGAGAGAATGCGGTTACACTACTGGGAATGAAATTTTTGAATGAATCGCGCAACTGCAAAACGGTTACAATAGGTTATAAGCTTTCTCAAGTCTTTGCTTATTTTTTTCCTGTGTGTGTGTTCCGTAATGCAATAAAGCTAATGCAAGTTTTTCCTTCGACGTGTGAAAATTCCAATAGAATGGTGAGTAGAGAGAGGCCCTTGGCCAATATCGACATCTTTATTAGAATTATACGTCCTGCGATAACAAGTTTTCGATAACGGTAAGCTAGTGTTAATAGCTCACTCGCATTTTCTCTGTCTACTGTGGATTTTCTTCGTTTTTGATTTATATGTGGACGTAAATCATGGGAGTCTTTGATAGTAATCACTGGAGTAGATAATGACGCGTTAAGCAAACATCCTGACGTCCATTAAGATAAATAAATAAAGTATGCTATATGTGTACATTCGATTTGTTAAGCATCCTAATATGATAATAGCGGCACTTATCGCTGGTTAATCAGTGAATGTGTCTACACAGAGAAAATAATAAGTTTGATATTTTTCAACAGTGACATTTGCTTCTAATCCTTGAGTATCTTTTTTATCAGTAAGGGGAGCAGTATTAAGCAATGTTTACCATTTATGATTGATTTTTGTCCCTGGCTTCTTATAACTTAAAGAAAATAAACGTTGGAGCACTAAGAAACGTTTCTCCTGAGCTCTGTGTGTATCCAGCATGAATTGATACCTGGTCAAACATTACCGGTTGCGGTAGCTCGATCAGCGCTGCCTAGAGCGTTCATGTCGTGACTGTCTCATACTTCACCTACAGATGGTGAAGTTTCAGTATGAGTGAAAAATTCTCAAAGGGACGTAAAACAATCAAACAAAACATTATTTTGGCAGTTCGGATATTATGTCGATCAGATAGTTAATTTGAAATGATAACAATGTCATAATTTTGAGTACAACCTTTCAGCAGATTTTAAAATCTTAGATGAAAAGGTGATGATAACAATCAGTGACCAATCTTAAAAATCCTTTATAGAATACAAAGTATAGAGTTGGGCAAACACGGACCCCTGGATATACCAGAGATGAGATCATGTGCCTAGGAGGAGCAAGCATCCCCTGTTGACGGGGCACATGTTTTATGTTGTGTTTACTTTAGGCACATTTATCAATCGTCATCTGAGCTAGATGTGTATATCATACTTATAACCTTTTTCCAGATTATAAACAGATTTTCGGACCAAAGAATTTTGGATCTCTCCAGAATAGGTCAAACGGTTTCATCTTTCCGACATCTCTCACCACGTGACTTTTATTACCTAACTCCACGTGATACGGTAGGTTGATTAGGAAGTGTGGTGTTAAGATAGGGCATATTAAACTACAGTGTATTTAAGAAGAAATATTGTTGTTGCTAAAGGGACGGGAAAAATACCATGTTTGCAACATAGTAATATAACACGTTCTTTTAATCAGGATATTATACTTCACATGTATGGTTCTGAATGCATGTGTTTCAATTGATGCAGTTGACATATTCACATTTTGAACGAAATGCCCAATTAAATCAAAGTGTGTTCAACTTTAACTATTCTATACTTTTTCCCATTCTCTTGAAAAATACGTATGTGTCATGTTTAGATCGTATATATCTTTAGTTTGTATTTATCTTTAGATGGGTTTTTTTGCAGAAAATTATTGCTTACAGACAGTACGTCAGGAATGTGGTAAAACTGGTGTTCGGGAATGGTACCAGCAGTTTTTCTGTTGCCTACCTTAAATTGACACTAAATGAAGTGTTAGACTTTGAAATGCGACTTAACAAGGTAATACCCTTACAATTTCACTATCGAATAGTAGTATAGTGTATATCATGAATGCAGTATAAAAATATTGAATAATTGTGTCCTACAGCATTTAAAATTTAAAAAACAAAAACAAAGCAAAATACACACACACAAGCTATCCTCTCTATTAAATTTATACATTTTATAAACCGTTTCTGATAAGTTTATGTCTGAAAACACGATACAGGTAAGTCTTTTGAAGTAAAAGGTATAAAAATTTTGTCGAAATATTGTATAAATGTTTTCTTTCGACTTCTGCACGTTATCCTAATTAGCCCCAATACTGATTATGAAACGGACATCTAAAATTATTTCTACAATCAACGTTTGTACATGTAATAGTGTTTTGGTTTTAACTTCAAATGGTTGGCCAAATTATCCCGCTGTCGTAATTAATTCTCTCAAAGCAATTAACAATTATTTATTGAAATTCTGAACCCAGAAAGAAAGTGTAAAATACGTTCATAAAAGGATTGATAGAATAAGAAAACAATTACAACCTTTTATTCTAGTAGAGTTTGTGCATATTTCAAAGTAATATTGATCTCGAACCAAGTCTCCGGTCATTATACTTTTCTCAGGTTTATAACCAACATTATCAAAAGACTACGGTTGTGTACTAAGAATGTTTTTTTCATTTCTTCACACTTAAAGGCGATGTTCGCACCGTCAACGGTTGGTTCACTTGGTGCCATGTTGAACTGCACACAGCGATATACAATAGGTGAACTTCAACGGTCTTCTGCTGGCTACAAGATCGACTGGAGAACATTCCTCAGCATACTTCTGAACCGAAATGTGACTGATAATTTTGCAGTTTGCTATTCAGATATTTCATATGACGTCACAGATATACTTTATGACACTCAAATTAATGTGATAAAGAATTTTATAAAACTTCAGATAATATTGAATTCGGACATAACATTCGCAAATCACATTTTCATCAATCCATTCCAAGATGAAGAGCTAAGCTCAGTGAAACATTCCACAAAAGAGACGAAATGCGTCATGTGTGTGCAAAATGTTTTACCTTTAGGTTCTATCTTCAAATCAAAAGAGGACATATTCTTCAACAGAAATTCATCATTCACTTTTTCCGAATTGAAGAAATCCCTGATAAAAGTGATTGATGGTATGTACTGGATACCATTTAAACAGAGAAGAACATTCATCTCGCATGCCAACGAAGCCGGTATTTTATTCACAACTGATATGAGATATAAGATTTATGATAATTCTGTGTATTCGTCATTATCCAATAACACAGACTTTTACCAAATCGTCTTTGGTGCTATTAAGCGGAAACATCATTATGAAATGGATGGATACATCATTACACCACTATTTACCAATGCAGTGTCCTACTATGATGGTCTGAGACAAAATATTGGTAAGACTAATTGAAAGTTACTGTTTAGTTAACGTTACGAAACATCGGGTACATAATATCTATATTTATATACAAAGTACATGTATCCAAAATATAGTGATTTACCGTATAGCCGTTTTCGCGGGTATATAATTTTTGCGTTTTCTAAAGATTCACCAAATTAAAAATCACTAAACTTAAGTACATCAGTATTCATATAAATTGTATGAATAAATGAAAATAAGGTCACCAAAATTTTATCTATGGAAATTAATGGTATATATTATTGACCCAAATCCGCCAAATATATGCCCCACTCCCACCCACCCACCCCCACCCCCCAAAAAAACCAACGGGTTATATGGCACCGTATTTCTACATCTACCAGGCTGCTGAATTCTCAAATTAGATTTCTTCAAATATGAAATCAATACCTGTTTTATAATATTCATTCTTTTAGATGAATAATGTTAAACATACCTCTGACGTTATTTATTTACTGTACCGGTTATAGTAGTCTAGTAGTCAGGATGTTCGCTTCGCAACCGGAAGGACTTTGGTTCGATTTGTCACTACGGCGCCATGTCAATCCGAGGACGTTTACATGTGCCCGCCAGTGGAAGGGAAGGTCAAGGGTCTTCGGATATGACCTTAAAAACGGAGGCTCCGTGTCAGGGTAGGCACTGACACGATAAAGAACCTTGACTTCTACGACCCCGAACACCAAGCATAGGTCAAAATATATGGCACTTCATTAATTGCGTCTGTGAGTGAAAAATTCTCGAATGAGATTTAAACAACATGCAAAGAAAAAACTTCCGATGTTATTTTCCGAAAAAATTGCAAATTTTAGTTCTGCTGAAAAAGAATAACGTGTAATTTGGAGACTCTGGTCTTACACAGTTGAATATATCGGATATTTACAGAAAATATGCATTAAGTTGTTTACACTGGAGTCTAATCTGGGAAGTATCACAAATAGTTGTTCTTTTTCAGTTTTATCACCTATAGCGGACAGAGAGCCTGTATTTTACCACTTTGCGTCCAATGCTCTCCTATTCGGCTCAACGGGGGCTTTTATAGCGCAAATTCTAGCCAGGGTATTCGATATTGATGGTAAGTAGAACAACATGTTTTATAAGAATATAAAACGCTTTGTGTATTTGACACTGCTTAACATGCTATTTATTTTAAAATGTTGGCAAAATTATAACAAATTCAGAATCATTTATAGAATAACCCCCATTTGTATTTTTGAATCGTACGTAATTACCTCAATTTTCCATCCAGAGATACAGTCTAAATAACATGAGACTGTTCTGATTTTTTTATTGGATATCTTTTCCGCTTACATTGGCGTCCAGTTTGGTAGTTTTTTCTTTCTAAAGCTAGGTTGAAATGTTTCAAATTGTCTTTTACAGTTATTCTCTCGCATTATCTAAATGGCTTAATAGAACAAGAAGTTGTATTCACATTTGCTCATCACTTCCAATGTCTCGTCGAAACGTTTACGAAATATACGATCACAGACCTTAGCGGAAAAGTACACCAGGTAATCCTATCTCATTGCCAGATTAAACACCAGGTAATCCTATCTCACTCCTGATTAAACACCAGGTAATCCTATCTCACTGCCAGATTAAACAAATTTCCAAATCAAAAAATATGTTCACTTTATATCTATAAGTATAGGATTAGTCTGATAATGTCTGTAAAATGTGATTAGATTTGTAGCTCTACTGTAATAAATATCAATATATATCAATAGGCAAATGGAGCTCTAACGAAAGGGGAGAATTTTAGGGATATGTTGGCCTTACAGGTAGCATATAACGTAAGTAAATCAAATTGAGCAACATAAATCGTGTTTCTTACATTGATAGTACAGTTTATCAAATTATGAGAAACATCCATTGCAGTTAATTCGTGTTGCATTACTTTGTAAAACATAGATGTCATTTGTTTTTTAATGTAAATGATTTTTTTCCTTGTTAGATTCTTGGTGTAGTTGTATTAACGTCGATGTCAAGCTGGTGTAAAGTATTACTGCTATACTGTTCATTTAACTTATTCGGTTTTGTTTCAGGCCTTTCAATCAAATATTAACTGGAAAGACAAACATCGGCTTCCAGCATTACAACTAACAGAGAAACAATTATTTTTCGTGGCCTTTACACAGGTAGGAAATGTTTTTATTAATCCCCTACCGGTGAAGCCGTAGGGATCACAGGTTTCATCTTTGTTCGTCTGTCAGTAAGTCTGTCCCACTTGATGTCCGCACTTCATCGTGCTTTAATTTAGAAATTCGAAATTTAGTATGTGGTTTACTTTTGTATGTTTACGGATCAAATGTAGTTTTATCGTGGATTAATTTTTACGAGATGCATGGGATATTGTGCCCAATATAGTTTTGCGGACATTTTTCGCTATGCTTTAAAAAAATTAAGATTTATCTTCATGGCGAATTGAACTTCGCTTTTTGTTTTCCAGACGACATTTCTTCACTATGCTTTGATTTTGGAAGCTAATTTTTGGTATGTCATTTACTAACATTACATATGAAGTTTTAAGTTTCGTCACAGTTGACTCAATTTTACGAGATTTATGGGACTTTGGACTGTGTGTCGAAGGTAGTTTTACGGACTTTTCTCTACAAAGCATTATATTAGGAATCGGAAATTTTACAAGTAGTTATCGAATAAGTAGATACACATTAAGTTTCACTTTCGCTACAGTTGGATTATTCCCACAAAAATTGTAAAAATTGGTCTCATGGTTGACTGAATTAATTACTGTACTTTGTCTAGTTCTCTATATTTTTGATGTGTGATGAGAACACAAAATTAATAGCAGGGCAAACACGGACCCTGGACACACCATAGGTGGGATCAGGTGTCCAGGAGGAGTAAGCATCTCCTGTCGACGGGTCACACTCACCGTGAGCCCTAAACCATGATAAGGTAAACGGAGTAATCTGTAGTTAAAATCAGCATGTAAAGAACAGTCTAACAACTGGTATGAAACACGTCTGGCCGCAATTTACCAAATGAAAGTTTGTATTGGTAAATTAGATTGTTATAACACAGAATTTGCGAAATGCTGACTTTAAACGAAACTGTTTAAAGCCCTGTAACATCAACTCATTTATCAGTAGCTCGATTTAAAAACTGATCATTCACAGAACATGCTCTAGCGTATCGAATCAGTTGAGAGACATAAAGACCATAGGTAGGTGACAATGGGATATTGCTAAATAAATATGGGAAGTTGACGATGGAGAAAGTGAAGTCACATCGTTTGTATTAAAGGTTCGTTTGCCATTAACATTCACGTTCAACAATATATGAAAGTATGAAGCAGATATGGAAGACTCTGTGGTATCCTTTATTTCAAGCTCCCTGGGATATATCGAATCGACATATGAATGAAAATGAGCATTGTTAATAGATCAAACGTCTTCGATACATCTAAATGTCGAAATGAAGACCATAGCAAGATATTTTTTCTTCTCATGTAGCTTTTGAACAAACTCTGCCTCGTAAAAATATAAAAACAGGCGAGTTGAAAAAAATCTATATAATTTAAGGCTACACATTTGCTGATTCGCTGTATCTTTTTTACAAGAAATTGAAATTATAAGATTTCCTGATATGAAAACTAACGTCCGATCAGTGGTTCAAACATTTGACATTATAAAGTTTTCGACTTTTTATTCAAACACACAATAAATCTAAACATCACGTGGAGACAAAAAGGTAGAAAATTGTAAATGTTGAAGACTCAAATTATCGATCTTTGTATGCTTCATTGTTCAGAATACTGGAGTTGAGGTTGTTTCTAATACAGCAATATAAATCGAGGCCGGGGTTACGAATGAAGCGTTCTTTGGTGTGACGATAATGACATCTTTATTTGCGTATGATCGTGGACATGCATGTATTTTGAATATACATCAAAATGAAATGCAATGCAAAAGATATTACACAATAGAAATTTCAAGACCAGACGTATGTCCTAGACTCTCTTATTTAATTCCTGAATGTCGAGTACCGTAACCCTGTCTTCTCTCTATCTGTTCCATCTTTCATTTTTCATATCCTTTTCCACTATTCTTCTCCATGTGGCCTTTCGCGCCCTTTTGACTGCTAACCTAGAACCATTATTATCGTTATCATCCCTATCCTTCCTCAGGATCCGACTTATCCAGTCCCAGCATCCCTCTCTAATCTTGTGGACGATCTTGTTCGTGTTCTGTTCAATCATTTCTCACTTTCTGTAACCATCTTATCACAGGTGGTTCCCCTGTGAATTAGAATTTATCCATTTTCTTGCTCTTCAACATTCGTAATTATTTAGATTTCACATAGTAACACCGGCAGCACTAGTGTCTTGAACAACTTCATACTTCTCTTCACCAGGTTGTAGACATCTTACTGATGCTTCTCTTCACCAGGTTGTAGACATCTTACTGATACTTCTCTTCACCAGGTTGTAGACATCTTACTGATGCTTCTCTTTATCAGGTTATTCCACGCCCATCTCACCTATTGATACATTGTACATACTTCTTTTTGTTAAGATGTATAACACTCTTCTCTCGTACTGATGCTCATTTTTATCAGGTTTTAGAACGCCCCAATCACTTATTGAGGCCTCTTTTCATAATGTTTTAGAACGTTCATCTCATCCATTCATGCTTTCTTTTCTGAGGTTATAGAACGCTCCGCTCATTTACTCAGTCTGTCTTCGACATATATTTAGTTCCTCCTCCCGTCATTCCGGACTGTCAATCCAAGGTAGACAAAATCTTCTACATCTTTTACGTTCACTTTCTGCCGCTGTGTTTATTTTTGTCCTCACCACTTTCCACTTCTCGGTGCTGAGTTGTTTCCAAAGATACGTAATATCATGTACTGTATATAAATCAATAAAACGTGCACCTGACTCTTGATAAGCCTACAATAAACCCTCCATTTCACTGATATCAGTAAATAGAAAATTATTTTCTTTTGATTTCAACATATGATTCCCGTGGGGATCTGGGTTAGAATAGGTCCTCAGTATCCCTTGCTTATCGTAAGAGGCAAATAAATGGGGTGGTCCTTAGGATGAGACCGCAAACGCCGAGGCCCAGTGTCACAGCAAGTGTGGCACGATAAAGATCCCTTCCTGCTCAAAGGTAAGCACCAAGCATAGGCCTAAATTTTGCAGCCTTTCACTTGCAATGGTGACATATCCATATGTGTGAAAAATTCTTGAGAGGGACGTTAAACAACATAAAATCAATCATCATACAAAACCTTCAGAAAGTGTTAACTGAAAACAATCTCTTTATCAAAGGGTACATTATCCCTGTCAAACCATGAATTACTGATCAATAGTAATGTAAAACTTATACGGTACCAATTTTGATGCACCAGATGCGCATTTCGACAAATAATGTCTCTTCAGTGATGCTCAACCGAAATGTTTGAAATCCGAAATAACTATGAAGTTTTGGAGCTAAATATAGCCAAAAACAGCGTGCCAAGAAAGTGGAGCCAAATTCGTCCAAGGATAAGAGCTATGCATGAGGGAGATAATCCTTAATTTTGAAATGAATTTCTAACTTTTATAACAGCAATTAAATATACATCCGTATTTTCAAGCTAGTAACGAAGTACTTAGCTACTGGGCTGTAGAGACCCTCGGGGACTAATAGTCCACCAGCAGAGGCCTCGACCCAGGGGTCATAATGTAAAACTTATACGGTACCAATTTTGATGCACCAGATGCGCATTTCGACAAATAATGTCTCTTCCGTGATGCTCAACCGAAATGTTTGAAATCCGAAATAACTATGAAGTTTTGGAGTAACATTCTCGGTCCCAAAATTTAAAGTTTTCATACCTGCATTCCTATAGGTTAAAATGGTGGGTCACAAAGTAAAAGAATAAAATGTACAATGTTTTATCTTGAGCCTAACATTGAATACTGTAGGAACATAGCATCGTCTTTACAAAGGAGCAGTGGCGAGGCTTCACATTGGTCTAAGTAACGCCTTGTTCTTTTGTCAAAATTTCTAAATCCTAAATCGTTGGATATTTGGGGCTTAAAGTCATTTTTATACATTTCTCCCATAGAGCAAGCAATTTATTCTGAAATCTGGTAAGAATAAGGTGCACGGGTAAAATCAGTTCCACAGTAGCATTACAGGATGTGCTGTATATGTATAGATATTCAGTATACACCACAAAGAAACGCACATATGTAATGATCATGGAACTTTAATAGTGTGCTTCTATTAAACACACGTTAGTTGCATAAAGATCCGTGCTCGTGATCAGGCTTAAATTTTTTAGCATCTTACCAACATGTGTGAGGACATCATTCGATCGAGGGTTTTCTTCTTTTGTAGACATTTTGTGAAAGAGTAAGCCCAAGAGGTATAGAGATTTTTTACTTAAAGAGTGACAAAACAGTCACGCTACCGAGACATTTACGGTTAGTATATCTCTACAGTGAATTAATTAGAATTTAAACAGATGATTCGCATACTTTATCTTCATGTTTTCTCCGTTTTATAGGTATATACTACTAAATATGAGCATTTAATTCATTTTAATCCTAAATTATTAATAGTTGTCGGTCAAACTTTAAAAAAAAAAATTATTGATAAAGATAATTGATTCACAACTTGTCACGTATAACAAATTTCCAAAATTAAAAAGGCGTATATATGTATTAATTTACCTAACACATATTCTGTTTTACAGGGTAAAGGGAATGTTATCGAATTTTGAGCACTTTTCTAAAGATTTCAACTGCCGGATTGGGTCTTCTATGAATCCTGTAGATAGATGTGTTCTGTTTTAAACGAAACGAAAACCACTCGTGTATCTACAGACAGACAGACAGACAAACACATTACTGCAGCAATATCAATATTCCTTTCTCTGACGTCATGGTCAAAATGATATTGTTCCGGAACTGAAATTATCTCCAATAGTACAAAGATACTTAGGAACGTATTTACCAAGATATTGCAAAAATGGCATTCCTTCCATTTCTTGTGTGATAATTTTAACAGAAGTACATGTAATAGATTATGCAAGATATATGAGGTTTCTTATTAACCAAACGTCTCCAAATGTTAGCAGATGAAATGTCACTTGTTATGAATGTCTTTGTATGATTTCAAATGTTTATTGAATAAAGTTTAATCACAGCACTTGTTGTCACTGAATATATATTGAATATGTTAGTGTGTGCATTAATATGCTTTGACATATACCTCATAGTGCTTTGACATATACATAATAATCATGCCTTTTGTACACATCTATGCTCTGACATCATCATGCTTTGACATGTACCATATTATAGTTTAAGATGTGTATGGTTTTCATTGGCGGATTTAAGGGGTGTGTGTGGAACACGCCCCTATCATTTTCAAAGATTAAAATTCTATGTACTTAAAATGACACAAATTACACGTATATTTAAAATTTTAAAAATGCCTCCTGTACGGGAGGGGGTATCTACTCCCAAACCACCACACTCATGTTTAGTTCATTCCCTTATGGTCTAATATACATTTTCATAGGGTTTATATCAAATATGTTTGACTAATCTTGGATTCCGTTTTCTATTTCCCACGGCGTATATGTCTATTACTTGCACCCTAAGGGAAGAGCATTTACCATATATTGGAAATAAACTAAACTAAGTAAACTCGATATGTACACCTTGATAGGATATAGTGTACCCATTTTTAACCAACCCCCCCCCCCCCCCCCCCCCCGGTTTTAATAAGAGATTCGGGAGAATATAGGTTTGGTATGTATGTTCATCCGCAAAATCTTTAATCTTGTCCATAACTTTTTAATGGATGGCGATAGGGCTTTCATACTTAATATGTGTATTCCTTGTGATAAGACTTTTTCGTACCACAGTTTTGGACCTTAAATGCCTTGGAATTTGGCCATACAAGGGCATCAGTGTTCCACAAACACATGTTGTTTTCATTTAAAACTATGAATACCAAAAATGTAGTTCATTATAGATGCTAGATTTTGCAAACAAAATCATATCGCAGATTTTCCCGTTTACCAAATCAAACGCTTCCATATCAATTCATAATTTGTGCAACTTGATTTTAAATACATGTACATATTTTTCTCGTAATTACAAAACCTTTAATGCGAATATATCATGCTTCATGTACCTTTCATACAAAACCGCTGTTGTTATTGTCAACGGTCACGGTAATTTTTAATCGTATGGGGGACGTTTTGTTATAAAATACCATTACCGTGCATCACCTATTGGGAAAGGTGATGTCACTTATTCAAACAGGTGATACCACCAATTCAAATTCAATAAATGATATCACCCATTCAAATAGGCGATATCATTATTCAATTAGATATCATTATTCAATTAGATATCACTTATTCAAACAATGTTTGAAAGAACTTTTCCCTCGACTATTTGATGTACTCACCGTTGTTGTTTATTAATCTCGATCACGAAGACGCATCAACATAATGTTTGTGATAATCGGAGAAAACATTTACTTAGTTGGCAAGAGAAAAGTTTACATGTAATTGTTTGTATTGTGGCATACATCATGTGCTATTTTATTTCCGATTACAGAAATGCTATTGAAGC
This sequence comes from Ostrea edulis, assembly GCF_947568905.1. Lineage (NCBI taxonomy): Eukaryota > Metazoa > Mollusca > Bivalvia > Ostreida > Ostreidae > Ostrea > Ostrea edulis. Next base: position 60,515,388 of record NC_079167.1, read on the forward strand.
AATACTGAGAAGATAGAATAGTTCTCTGAAAGCTTACGAAAATATCAACCTTTGGTTTGGCAGCTGTCATATTTCGTTTTAAGCTATCACCTACTCGAATAAGTAATATCATTTATACAAATATGTGATATTACGTATTCATTTTGAAAAGGTGACATAACTTATTGGAATAGGTGATAATACTAAATGGCAATAAATACCACAAACAGCACCTCATAGAATCGCTTAGTTGTAAACCTCTTGACCTGATAGTGCTGTATCCTTACGATATAGACGGGACTTTGTTACCGGTCGCCTGGTCTGTGTATGCGTTTACATTTGTATATACATGAGTAACAATAAAAACGTATATACCATACGCACATTATACGATGTCTATGTTGCTTATCAAAACATATTTATAGGTTTATCTATCAATGGAAAAATTTGTTTTTGAAAGTATGTCATGCATTAAAAAGAGAGTTTGAAGTGCGAGACTATTACCATGTGTTAGGGTCAGCATCGCCTAAAAATAATGACCGGGATAAATCATAAATACTTTTTATGTTTTTATATTGAAAACATGTGTCCATTTTACCCAACTTTGCACGGACAAGCCTAAGTGAAGAGTTTATTCAAGTTTGTACAGTTCAGGGTCCATGTCCCCTTACAACCGGAGATAACATAGAATTGTTAAAATAGAGTAAGTTTGCAGTCGCTTTTTGAGCTTGTCTCAATAAGTGTCTTCTTGTATAGATTTATGAACGAGAAAAGATTTTATTTAGCAAATATATTCAGCTGACCTTTTTTGGTATCTAATGAAAGGTGAATATAACGAACAGTGATCAATCTCATATAAGCAATGCAAAATAGATAGTTGGGCAAACACGGACCCCTGGACACACCAGAGGTGGGATCAGGTTCCTAGGAGGAGTAAGCATCCCCTGTCGACCGGTCACACCCGCCGTGAGCCCCATATCCTGATCAGGTAAACGGAGTTATCCGTAGTCAAAATCAGTGTGCCAAGAACAGCCTAACAATCGGTATGAAACACGTCAGACAGCATTTTGACCCAATGATAGGTTGCATTGACGAACTAGATCGTTATAACGACCATATAATTTGCGAAATGCTGACTTCAATCGAGACTGTTGAAACCCCTGTACCATCAACTTGTTTGTCAGTAGCTTGCCTCGATTTAAAAACTGACCATACGCAAAACAAGCTCTTGCGGATCGAATCAGTTGAGAGATAGATACACCATATGTAGGTGATAATGGAATATTGCTACATAAATTTGGGAAGTTGACGATGAATATTAAAGACTTGTAGATCAAATCTAAATTTCATTTTAGTTGACGTACTATCAGCAGGGTTATGACATATGTGTGCGTAAATAAAAGAGTGAAGAAAACAAGCAGTAGTCAATATCATAAATCCTATAAATAATACAAAAATGAAACCAGAGGTTAGTTAAGGTGCCTAGGAGGAGTTGACATCCTCTGTTAAACAGCCACACCTGCCATGAGCCCTATATCTTGATCAGGTAAATGGAGTAAACCGTTGCCAAACTCAGTAGGTAAAGTGTGATGAGCTTCAGATCCAACATGCATTTGTTTCAGCTGACATGGTGACTTATTCACGATATGACTTTTGTGTGCCTACCGGGCATTTGTATCGTATCGAAACATTTCATGATAATGAAATTTTGATAGACTGTATTTAAGAATGAATGATAGTTCAACACTTACATTGTTTTAAAACTGAAAGAAGTAGTGTTACTTAGTCGATAGCATCTACATTTTAAAATAAAGAGAAAAACATGCATTTCCCCAATACAAACACCTTAACAAATTATGCGAGCGAGTTTTGAATAGAATTTCTGTTTATTTGCATTTTTGTATTAATCTCGATTGAACTTCATTGTTGCTTTTCTATTCTGTTTGTCTCTTCTTATTTTGTAGATGTTTATACACTGTATGTAAAAAGGACATCAATATTTGTAATTCTTTTATCATTGTTTACATATGCAATGTTTTTGCCTTTGATATCTACAAATTGTAATGAAAGTCATTTCCTTATGAATGCTTTGCAGTTGTAAACAATGTAGGTATGAATACAGATAAATATAGAAAGTATATTTCAATGACTAGGAATTCCAACAGAAATGAAAGTATAATGTAAATAAAAGAACTAAACTTTCATTTTTGAAAATACATAAGGGTATGAACTGATCACTATACGAGGCCATACTTTTCATGAAGCGCCAACGCGCTTTATGGTAGAACAAGGATTGATGTGCAACGTGTTTTAATTAGATTTATATTTCTTACCAATGCTTTTTCGTGGAGAAATACCTTTGTGTTTCTATCATTTTTATACTCAATTATGTACGCTTTAATAGATGAGAAATTTAATAACCACTATACAATATATCACAGAAATATGTTGGTGCACCCAGCAGTAAATTATATGAAGACAAGTAAATAAAACTTACACTCTTTCTAATTTCAAATGTGCATGAACACAAAAGTAAAACGAAAACATTTTAGCTAATCTACTTCACCGGGTGTAAAAAAAAAATAGAATCAGAAACAGCAGAGTGTAAAACTACAAAAACGGGGGGAAACAATAAACATACAAACATTGCATAATTTAAGTTTGTGGATCTACAAATGGATATTCCTAAATTAAATGGAGATAACTCCTGAGATCTTCATCCTTGTACTGACATTTCCAGTCATTTCCTTGTATCAATGGTTATCAAGGGAATTAACTCTAAGTTGTGATCACAAGCATTGCCCTTATCTTCCTCGATCTCTTTAAATTGGATTTGTTTTACCAGTCTTGGGGAAGGCATATTTGAGCTCCTGTGTTTGAAACTTGAAATTCTGTGTGTGTGAAGGGGAAACTGTGAAGGCACATTTCCATTGACGTTAGAGGGATCGTTCAAAGAGTGCCTTCGAATAAACGTACGGTTAAGTCGATTGTCCATGTAAATGAAGTCTGACTTCTCACAGTTACACAATGTCTGGTTCTGGTTATTATTTCCGGATAAAGTGGGGCTGCTGCGAGGAGTCTCTACACCCGATATGCGCTTCCTACGGAAGGATTTGTCTTCTCCAATCAACCAATACGTCAACACCTCACCCTTTCCCTGCAATGTAATTGTTAAGCATTTTATTTACAGTATACAATATCCAAAAATAAGGTCCATGGGGATCCGGGTCAGAATAGGGCTTCAGTACACCTTGCTTGTCGTAAAAGACGACTAAATGAGGCGGTCATTGGGATGCGACCACAAAACCCGAGGCCCTGTGTCACATCAGGTGTGGCACGATAAAGATCCCTCCCTGCTCAAGGCCGTATTCGCCGAGTATAGGCCTAAATTTTGCAGCCCTTCACCGGCAATAGTGACGTCTCCATATGAGTGAAAAATTCCCCAGTGGGACGTTAAACAATATACAATCAATCATCCAAAAATCATCTTCGTATTAATGTGATTAGAGATTTTGAAATCTTTTAGAATATGCATGTAACCAAGCGCACCTTCATTGAGACTAAACCTCTCTCTTCCATCTGGTATCCACCAAGCTCATCCAGTATAGTTTTACACTGAGATGAGCAATGCACCCGTAGAGCTAAAAAAAAAAAAAAATCAAACAAAAGTTTACTTAATCCCAAGTTAATAGCAAAATTTTAACATTTGATCCCTCTAACAACTTAAGCTTTTTGTGGTATGCATTATCACATATTTTCCTCAAACTTGACAATAATAACACTTGATACCGAAAATCAAGATTATGATATTAGATTCATAAAGATATCTTGATGTCCTAGACTGTCCTAGAATACGTCATCAATATAACAATCATGCACAACAATTTTGAAATGAACATGATATCAGAAAAGATTATAATCATTGATTTATTGAGTTCAAGCCTGGATTAATATCATATGGCTGAAAACTATAGGTGGAATATTTCATTATATGTGTTACCATGGCAACACTTATTAAGAAATATAGAAAATAAAACAAATTCTGGTTGAGTTCAAGCCTGGATTAATATCATATGGCTGAAAACTATAGGTGGAATATTTCATTATATGTGTTCCCATGGCAACACTTATTAAGAAATATAGAAAATAAAACAAATTCTGGTTGTCTTTTTTTCGCATTACATTGATCAATTTAATTTACATTGCAAGTATGGATCTGTAAGATCTTAACTCTAATTACATGTAGCACATACTTCAGGGTCGCTATCGATGCCCCTTGGCTAGAGGGGTCTTTATTAGATTAAATGAAACTGTCTATAGTAGTTCGGATTTCAGTTATTTTGTATATCCGAGTAGATAAACAAGTACCCAGTGATGATTGACGTACCAGACATGATGTTTTGAACATTACGACTGGAGGAGGGTGGGGATAATAGCGTTTCCATTCCTATTAAATTGACGTAAATTCTATATACATGTAGTGACGGCAGTAAATGGTCATTGTTCCCAAAATTTATATCTTTTTCGTCTCTACACACCAGTTACCAGTTATACGTGTTATTTTTTTTAAGGACATATAGCGTCGCTATTTTATGCCTAGTTTTCTTTTTTGGTAGATTTGTTTAATTCTTGGTGCGATCACACCTTTAATAATTTCTTTCTCATTATCGTATTAACGATTTGCGTATTTTAATCTATTCTAAAAGTCATTTACCGTGATGGAAAGTTATTTGAATTACTCAATATTTCCATCAATTTCAAAGTGTTATCAAACTGAAATCATGCTTATATTTCTATTTAAATCATGTCCAAATGCTTTATACACGTACACTGTACATCATCAGCGACAATAAGACGAGGTTCTGAACGGTACGTATAAGACTGAGGTTCTAGACGTCACATATTAGAATGAGGTTCTTGACGTCACATATAAGATTGAGGTTCTTGACGTCACATATTAGTTACTATAATTACTGTACACAGCTGTAAAAAGCACAATAGATCAATACAATTTCTATGAAATAAATCCGTCTTTGAATTCATTTTTAATAAACCTTTTATGAACACGTTTTCAGAATGAAATACTGAAGGGGTTTTATGTCAAATTGAAATCTTTATCTCATGATCCGGGTTAGAATAGGTCCTCAGTACCCATTGCTTGTCGTAAGAGGCGACTAAATGGGGCAGTCCTTCGGATGAGACCACAAAACCCAAGGCTCCGTGTCACAGCAGGTGTGGCACGCTAAAGACCCCTCCCTGCTCAGAGGCCATAAGCGTCGAGCTTAAGTCTAAATTTTGCAGCCCTTCACCGGCAATGGTGACGTCTCCATATAAGTGAAAAATTCTCGAGTGGGACGATAAACAACGTACATGTACAACCAACCAACCTTTCATGATAAGATTATAAGCAGTCATCTCTATCTTAACATTGGTATAAAATGTAACACTGCATAATCAAATTGATATAAAACCTAATTTCCAATTTTCAATCCATTGTCATGGCAACCAAAATGCAAAGCAACTAAAATGTATCAAATGTTGTTCTCTCACATTACAAATTCTTTATCGTGCACCCTAATCGTTTCATGCAATGATATCCCAGAAACTATACGTTTATAACGTACTTTTTAATCAAAAGCAATAGCTACATACGTTCGCCGTTGGATTCCATCCTGGACGTCGTGTTCACGGTGTCGCCAAATAAACAATATCTGGGCATCTTCAGCCCCACCACTCCCGCCACACAAGAGCCTGAATGAATCCCTATCCTTAATTTTATCGTATCGTTTTCACGATGACGAATCTTGAAATTCCCAATGACTTCTAGGAGATGAAGCGACATTGAAGCTATTTCCCCAGCATGGACGATTCCGTTTCTGTTGGGTAGCCCGCTTACAACCATGTACGCGTCACCAATTGTCTCTACTTTGTAAACGTCGTAATTTTCGATGATGGAGTCAAATAAAGTATACAGATCATTCAACAAATTTACAACCTGTAAATTAAAAATTCAGCTGTTTAATAAAACAAATACGGATAAACTGGAGTGTCTTAAAAAATGTCCTTCTATATCCACGAAAATTGGGTTTCTGGTGTTAAGAGAAGAAGGTCATAACAGAATTTTCCACATTTCAAGTTACATGGTGTATGGAAATATATGGGACCAGCCAGTACTCCCATTGGAGGAAGTGTAAGCCCCTGGACTTTCCACACGCTGATTGTGTGTACGCTTCCCCCAATGTGAGTATTGGTCTGCACCGTATACTTTCACATACCATCCCTAACAAACTGCATGTATATTACAGTTTATCAATATATTCTACCGAAGACCGTCCTGTAGATTGTACAATAATTAAATGATATACTGTTTAATAGATATGTTTAGCTGAAATATCACCCACTCGGCGTAAAACAGAATAAATCAATCAATTTTATCAACTTATACCATAAAGCAATACAATACACAATATTTCTCTTACTCTCCAAAATAGTCATGTTTTCATTAGAACAACTGCAGTCAGTATGTTCTCTCTAGGGCTGTGCGGTGCACCAAAAATTTCGGTGCACCGCGATTCATACCATTCGATTCGATGCACCGATTACAAATTCCGGATTTCGGTTCGGTTCGGTTTAGATTTTACTTACACCAAAACAACAAATATGGCGTCCGAGTGATGTTGAAAACATGTGGTTTTTTATGCAACGGAGATTTAATTCACTACTGTGTTAAGAGTTAGCATTTTCACCACTCAGATACCAACAGAATATGGTCCGTAAGATCATTGCAGTTTATCTTTACATGACATATAGCATTTCTGTCAGTGGTGGAATGAAATCAACATCGTAGGTAATGACACAGATTTGACAGTTAACATGAGAGAAGTAAATCAATAAAGGAGAGATTTTCAAAGACTCTCAATTGATAGAATTGTTGAATTTTTGCATATCAATGAAAACAATATCATATACATTTTAGATTCACTATAGATTTGTTTAATAATCCAAAACTTATGCAGCACATTAATATAACAAATTTTGATAGACTGTCAGTGTTTTCTTTTTTTCTATCAAAGTTATAAAATGCCATTATGAATAGATATGATGTTTACAAATGACAACATATAGTTATATAACTTGAATTAAATCAAATCAAATATACTACTCATTAAAATTGTTAATTTTTGTGGTGTCATTAGATAAATTGGACCTAACATGAACCGAATCGAAAATAACCGAACCGTGCTGTTCTGAATCGAAACCGAACCGAATCGAGCTAACCCTGAATCGTCCCAGCCCTAGTTCTCTCGGCCATATTGTTTACACTATTGTGACGTCATGTGAAGCAGTCAGATGTCTATTTCGTATTATATTGGGAGTCACATAGCATAACCAAACCCTATCAAATTTCTATAATTTCGTCTGAGGCACGATACCTAAAAGTGTATGCTATTTCCGTTCCTAACCACGAACTAAAGTTTGTTGCTATATAAGAGAACAGAGGCAAAAGATTTTCTACACAAGTTTACGGTTTGAAGCATTGTGCAATGTCCATGATGAGGTAATGTAGATTTAAAAAATCAGACCTTCGAACGCAAAGTCATATGAACAGTTTCATTGAAATAAACACTTCTTGGAAACATGAATTATGTATGTAACAGTAATGCTCATGAAATTTAAGTGTTTTGCAGGGAAAAGTTATAAAATGCCAAACCTGAATCGGAGTACTTTCAGACGACAGGGCGGTGAAGCCACAGATGTCACTGAAATATATCGTCACCGAGTCAAATGACTCCGCCTCCACTTCTTTACCCATTTTCAGCTGTTCTGCCACCGATCTGTACAACAGATATACGACATATAACAATTCTTAGAATGCTCTAAAATTCCATAGGATCGGTAGAGCACTTTGTCTCTGGTTAACAAATTTGACTGCATTTTTATATAACTTGACGAGAGTGTATTAGACATTTTACGTGTCTATTTTCGTCTTTAGTGTGCGAGATTTAATGATCAGTTACATCACAACGAAACAATTTTAAATGATTGATGCAACAACTGCCTACAAAATAAAGCTATCTGGGGGAAAACTAATTCGTCTCTTTGAAATGTATAGTAGACCACACAATAAAAACGAAAATTCCAAACTTTCAAATTGTTAAAAATTATGTTATTTACATGTTTTAATGTCAAAGACTTATGCAAATGTCGACTTAGTTTCTAATAATTAATGATGTTTCTCCTTTAAAGAGACTGATTTCCTCCGAATTCGTACTTTGGTAGCATTTGATGAAGAAGTTCCTCCGTCTTTTTCTTCTCTTCAATCAGCTGCTCCGTTCTCTCGTCCACCACGGCTTCTAGGTTATTGGCATATTTCTCCATGATGGATATCATATTGTCTAAAATGTTTGGTTTCCTGCACAACGAAGACAGAATTACTTTAATCGGTGACACCAGACTCAATCTTTTGAAATGTTGTTTCTAAATAGGGTTAAGACATGTAACGGATCTTCGAAGGCTTGATCCAAAAATAACTACGTTTAAGAGCATACAAATGATCCCCGTTTTGCAAAATGTTACGCTGGTAACGCGCCTTCATCATAGTATCTCCGGAGACGAACTTGTAATTATGTAAAGGTGCGTACTGCATAGGAAAAGGTTTTAAAGGTATATGTCTATAGTTGATATCAAAACCTAAAAACATATATTGACATATGTACGTTCTATACAATTCAACATCATTCATACCTTTGAACTAGCACTATTCTATGAATTCAGGAGAGAAACTTGTAAGTCGCTAGAACTTGTTTCTAATCCTTTTGAATATTGATCATACAATGAAACATGTTAAAATCAATCATTCGGTCAATTTTCTGTGTCTTACATTCCTCTTTGCAATTCCTTTAATCTTGAACGCACAGTTTTGAAATCAGGTCTCTTTTCTGGATCCCGAGCCCAACATTCTTTAATGACATCAGTGACGAATTTAGGTGCCTTATCCAGTTCTGCAAGCCGTGGCCGAAATTCTTCTTTGGTGTCATCCCTCACTCGAAGAATAATTTCTAGAAATCAGTTAATTTCGAATCAAAACACAGTTCTCATGCAACACATTTGTTCGTTTCAAAATCAGTCAAAGTACTTAATAGAATTCACTGACAAATAAAATAGTCACTACATATTTTCTATCGTATTAGTGTCACCACACTTATAAGTACACTATTGAAATCAGCTGTATAAAGGTTTCTCTACGTTACGATTATGGTATATCATAAATAAAAATCATCATGTTCACATGTTTGATATGTATATAACTTTCTTGCAAAGACACACCTTTGGGACTTAGATTGCAGTTTCCGTATGCCCCCTTCCTGCCATTGATTTCGTACAAAATAATTGCAAATGAATACACATCACCTGCTTGTGTACCTCCACCCCTGTGTTTTAACTGAAGTAGTTCAGGCGCAGTCCATAACAAATCTAAAACAATGAAACCTTCAGCTTCATAAGAGGAGAAATTAAGAACATATGCAATATTCACACAGATGTGTAAATGGAATTACGAAAGGGATGAGGGCTTGGTACAGTGCAACACAAATAAAGTATCCGATAGATAATTAGTCCCTCAAAAATGTTATCAAAGGAAAACAAGATATCAAAATCCTTGGTTTTATATTAAAGGGCATCGACATACATAATAATTCACCAGGAAATTTTAGAAAAATATTCACTTACTTAAATCATATTGCCTAATTTTAACATTGAACCATATGAGAAATACATGTTTTCGACATGTAAAATAAATCAAAGTCCAGTCTCGCAAAAAGTCACATAAAACTATTCTTTACTACGATATATAATTATAGAAAACTGTAGCTCACCCTACAAAATTTGGCGAAATTCAATTTCTCTTATTTTAGTAAGGAAAGATAACTTACGTAAACAAAACAAAAAAGATTTGCATTAAATTGCGATGACTCCACCCTGACATTTGTGTCAAGTTCATTTTACTAAATTATCTCATAGTACATGTATACAGGTTTACCATGTGGAAAAACTCTTAGTATCATGTACCACTACCGTAAGTGCGGGACATACTTCTATAATAGGCATATTCCTCCAAAGGCTCCTCCGTACCCGACATAAATTCTGTGAGCCCGAAGTCTGTAATTTTCACAACCCACCGACTGTCAACAACACAGTTACTCGACTTCAGCTTCCCATGCGATTTTATTTCGCTTTCGTGAAGGTAAGTTATGCCCTAGTAAAATTGAATTTGAAAGATTAAAACTGCAGAAGTTAGTTTAGAATACTTTAAGAACCATATGACGTTATTTTTTTTTCTTCTAACGAATACTCAGTATTTGGAACTTCGAGATCGTCAATGAGAAGAATGTCAAGAGAATTTCTGTGCGATTACGAAATTAATTTTTCTCTTCGAAAATGTCATGAAACGTCCCAAAGGATATAAAAAATTAATTGTTCTATTTAAAGCAGAATATAGATTAAGTCAATGCAATAAAACAGAATCTTTTGTTTTAGTTCCTAACATAAAATATACAATATTCATGGACGATTCAAGTGATGCATGCCTAGAATTTCAAAATAAAAAAGAAGAAAAGATTCTTCCTTTTGCGTTTGAAGAACTAAATTACTGATGAAAAACTTGACATTCAAGCGGAATGTTTCATAATTGTAAACTTTCTTTGTTCATTTTCCGTTAAACTTGTGTTAACCAATTCATAGCTATCTACTTTACATCACGTCCATGTTCAATGTTATCAAACGTACAGATGACCAAAATCACGTACCCGAATGATGTCGAAGACGATGGATGCAATGAACATTAAATCAAGTTGAATGTCATCGTTTTCTAGAATATCCTGTCAAATGAAAAATAACGGTATATCAATTCCAAATAATGCAAAATCTTCATCAATAAATTCTAATACTCTTAAGACTCAAGACAATTTCAATGCAGCCAAACGTTTTCATTTGGGAAAATTGTTTGATCATCTATGTTGCCAGGAAGTGAATGAAACAGATTTAGTTGACAATTCCATTAAGATGGAATAAACAAATCAAAAACATTTACATTCATCAGCAGTGATAAAGATCCACAGAATCATATATGGTCTGATTATAAGGAATGTTGCTTTTTTTTTCAAGATGACATTGAAGTTTCAGAGGACAATAGAACAGAATTACACGAGGGATTAGGCGGATTAATTTCTCGTGAGAACTACACCGAGGGATGACAAAGAATTAGGCAGATTAATTTCTCGTGACTCTTTCAGTCTGCTATTGTATATCAAAACAGAATAAGTTCTGCCATATGTAACCAATCCTCTTTATTACCTGCAAGCTGCCTTTTGAGCAATAAGCAGTCACTATTAAGATGTATGGCGCATCAATACACGACCCGATGAAAGGGTTAACATTGTCGTGACGTAATTCTCTCATCTGTAATAAACAACGCAAATTACACCGTTGAATACGTTAAACAATTATGCTTTGAAATGATTTTCAAGTTGTTCCACCAACAGAATAGAAATCGTTGTTTACATATATCATAATTATATAAACTAAAGCTGGAAATTCATTTACAAATAGTGATATACATGTATTCTTTTAGCAACGTTAAAGATGGACAATACTAATTTGGTGTTATTGAATGATTTTAAAAAAAAATGAAAATGTATTGATTGATTGATGATGTATTGTTTAACGTCTCTCTCGAGAATTTTTCACTCATGTGGAGACGTCTAGAATTGAATATGTAAAAGTTTATGATGTATGCATATATTCCATTGAGCCTCCTTGTGATTCTTTATGAAAAATTTAAGAAAGATAAATCATAATATTTTATTTCGATGTTGCTGTTTTGTTACTTTCACTAATTTTAAAAATTGTCTGTTCCTCAACCTTGAATGTACTGAAAGTGTTTACGCGATTACATAAAAGACATTCTTACCACTAATATGTTCAGCAAAAGTCATTCAAATATTGTACATTTATGACAGAAATTGATTAGTATTGTCCACTCGTACAGGTATCGATAATCTGTTGAAAAGATAAAACTACCTTTACAAATTCTATGTTCATACCACTTTCAATTCCTTTTTAATGCTCCGTGTGAGTTCTACGTTCTTTTTGTTCACTTTTCTTATGGCAACAAGATTGCCTTTGTATGTACCGACACACGTAAAAAGCTGCCTCTTGTCAATGTCAGATTGCGAGGTCAAGGACATTGTACTTGAGGCTCTGGTTATGTTGCTGAAGTACATCTACAAATGGAAATAGTTTTTCAGCATTCATGGTTTGGAAAATATATTTATCACTACATGCATGTAGTTTTTGACGAAAAGCTACAAGGACTATATTTGGAAAGAAAAAAATCCAAGCAGTGTGGGGAAAAAATTATTTCAGAGAAATTTTTGTAGGAGATCACAATACAAATCACCGCCAATAGAAAAAAATTACAACTTCACTCTACTAACACATTGTAGCGTCTAGCTGCCGCTTCTTAACACAAAGTTTTGGTTAATGGACAATATTGATATTCCACTTACATTCTTTACATTGTTAAAGGAACTGTCAATGCCATATACCTCAACACAGGATTTAAAAGGCTTCTCCAGTTATAGCCATTTCGTGTTACTTAATCACCCAAACAAACTATATTCATGTAAAAAGATATGGAGAAGTAGGGTGTATTCACCTGAAAGGAACACTTTTTACTTTAACTGTCCTGATATATACTTAAGGAATATAAATATAGCATCTAGTTTGTTGGGTATGTGAGGTGATTAAGTACAATGGAAAATGTGATAATTTCGCCGTTATGCAAATTATCACGATTTCCATTGTAGTTAATCATCCCCATATACCCAACAGACTCTTTATATAAAAAAGATGCTGCTTTTATAGAAATTGAAATCCATGTTAATTTCCGAAGACACCGACCTTATTGTATTCTACCATGCTTATCGCAAAGATCAAAGGAATGCCGCGGTCATTATTCTGCGATATACCTTCATATGCAATAATTGATTATGAGAAAATGGATACACATCTCACTTGCGGTTCGTATTTGATAATTCAATTTCATAATCACAAAAATTAATCAATTTATGTTGCGAAACAAATTTATAAATGGCTGAAAAATATTTGTCATCCACTATGATTTAATCGTCTGCAATCCGAGATAGATACACTTGTAAACAAACATGGCGATGCACAGACAAGTTAACACTCTTCCATGTATGTGTAGTTTTCTACACAGGTAAACAATCGGCTGAATATTTCAGAGCCGTATTAGAATAGAATTAAGGTAGCTCACTACACTAAAACTTATACTCTTTATGACACCATGTCACAAGATGGCGATTTAAATGTTTTGTGAAATTATTGTATCGATCGATACCTTTGTCTATCATCGTAGTTCAGTGGTTAAAGCAATGGGCTGGTGAACCGCAGATCTCGGGTTCAAATCCACAAGAGTCCTTTGTTCATATGTGTTGAAATGATATTTTTTTTTGAAAATCATGCTTTTATCCAAATTTGCATACCTTTTTGGTCTATATACTTATTATATATCATATATCTTATGATTAAATCAATTCGTACTGATTTGAGAAACTATTTCATGTTGTAGTGAGCCACCTTAAAGTTCTTGTTTCCGTGGATGATGCAGAATATAACCTCCTCGGGCTCGAAATGTTGTTTGAAATATAACAGTCTTGCGGATAACGCTTCGGTATTATATTTCAAAACATTTCTCGACATCGGAGGCTATCCTGCAACATCCACGGCAAGAAGAACTTTATCTCTTAACATATATGGAATCCATATCATAAACTACACCAATTCCCATTATATAATTCAAGAAACTACAATTGTGATGTCGCATAACTTTTGAATTTCTCGGATGATAGTTTAATACAAAATACACATTGTAAATTTTGTATCTACTTTCAACCGATAAATTCAAATGTCATGTGTACAATATAGCACAATTACTGATGTGCCGGTGTCAATACAGTCAATCGCCAGGTCCTTGAAGTCGATCTTCCACAACAAGCTTGCAAGTTCTTGCTCATATCTCCAATTTCTATAAAATATATCAAAAATTGATTCTTAATAATCGGCCACTGAAAACATGAGGCGATAATCATTTTCGTTAACTATGTGTTTTTCAGTTCAATATACAAACACTTGAACCTTTACAGTATTAAAAGGTCGGGGTTCTATAGAGATGCATCTAATGAAATTAGTTTGTATGAGAAAGAACACTAGATCTCATGTTACATTATATTTATACAAAAATGATACTGTGTGTTGTTGTACGTATCAATTAAACCTCATGCACGAACAGATTTAATGATCGACTTTAATGAAACGTCTTATATCAAAGATTGAAAAACAAATCGGAATTGCATCTTCAGACTAACAATCATACATTTCTTGGTCATAATTCCTTTCTACGAAATGCTTGCCAGAAGACATTCCTCTGCTTCTACACTAAATTGGATGATGTGACAGTCTTTATATCTTATTTTGAAGGCATTTATTGCTAAGTTGATAATTTTATAGTTATAGATGTGAATATGGAAAATAGGATGAAATAAGTAACGGAAAAGCTAAATATCAATTTGTAGACGGATAAGGAAGGTTACTTCTCGGGACAGAAGCTAACAAGTACGATTTATCATGGAAAAAATGTTTCTTCCCCAAAGTCATCAACTGTTTTCCTAATAGACTCATCATTACAAGACATTTTCCGGGAACTCTTGACTTCCGGTACTGGTGTAATTTTACCTATTTTCGTCCTTTTTTCATTTAAAATTTGATACTGCAGAAATATCCTATCAGCAGTTGTCAGTCAGATATTTTCCTGCTTGCCTCCAGGAGTAAACTTCTAACGATCGGATATTTTACTACTTTCTGTCGCTAGCCGAGCGACAAGCGTATGATTACCATCAAAATCAAAACGAAAATTGACGATAATAAAATTAAACACCAATATTTCGTGATACTTCATTACTGTTCGGGGTTTTCATGTTTATTGTTGCTATTTCGATAATATGTTGTGTAGAATTCTTAAATTATTATTTGAACATTTACATGATTAATCAATAATGGACCTCTATTTCATTTTGTTTTAAAAAAGCAACTTTTGAATATGAATAAAACAATGGTAGTCACCTGTAACATAGAGTTCCAATAATGATGATAATCAACAGGACCCCGCCAGTAATCCCTAAACCCATCTCTAGAATGTACTCTGAAAAACACAATTTGCAGTCATTAATTTCATTCCCTTAATTTATTAGAAATTTGGAATTCTTTATTCAATAGCAAGTGCTAGCTACACCCCTGAAGTGATCTAAATTTAATTTTGCACATCTGAGACCACTTAATTTCACTTACTTTTGGGTTCAATGCAGTGTTCACCTCTATATCCACAGGCAGGCTCATCTACTGGAATTTGTCCCCCGGGCCACGGTATGTTTCTACCCTCGTAAAACTCGAAGTCCTATAACAACATTGAATTATTCTTTATTGAACAACATTTCGCTACAAATTAGGTGAGCATTGGAAACACCTACAGAGATATGGATTATGAATGGGGGGAAGGTATTTTGTATTTTACGCAAATAAAGTTGCACCACCGATAACAGGTTCTCTCTCTCTCTCTCTCTCTCTCTCCTCTCTCTCTCTCTCTGTGTGTGTGTGTGTGTGTGTGAGTGTGAGTGTGTTTACGTGCGTGCGCGCGCACGTGTGTAGTTTATATGAGGTACTGAACCCACATATGGATCACAACAACTTTCTTCAAAGTTAATGAACACAAAATTTAATTTTAAAAAACCATCTGTTATCTCCACTAACAACAAATCATGTTTTCATATCAATATAAATTAATTAAAAAGTATTTCACTTTCCCTATTGCACAATAGATATTACTATACATACGGGCATTTTATCGGATGTCTGTCTAAAAACCCCTACGGGATATAGGCCCCAAATGGATTTTTCCTTTCTAAGAGCCAACAATGTAAAATTTCCTTCCGAGTCTCCTCTCTGATTTATTTTAGTTGTGTATCCCATGGCACCTGGAAGTAAATAAAATTTTCCAAATGAATTTAATTAACAGATCATTAATACCTGCAATAAATCAAATTGTTATTAATTACGAATTTTCCATTATTGTCATTTTACTCTTGGGTCATACCTTAATACAAAAAAGAAGTGTCATTTTCTATTCATTGTGAATTCAAAGAGAACGAAATTGACAAGAATATTTATTTCTATTCACTCAAAAGCAATGACATCTGTTCCGTTTCTGTTCTGTTTATAAGAAAAATACTCGAATGAGGTGCATGTCTGTAATCTTTGTACAACACATGCTATCAAAAAAGAATATCAATTATGGAAAGGGAAGAATGTTCATCGGCAACAATATTTATAACTGGATGAAAATTTTCACAGCTGTCGACTTTCTCTCGCAATTTTGCAACGAATGTGTACACCTTAGGTCATTTGTCTTTTAAATACATCAATCAGTTTATGAACAAGAACTGTTTTAGAAACATATATGCTCCCTCCCCTATGTAGAAATATTGAAAAGGATTGATAAACTTTGAATTTGAAACATCTGTAATGAGAGTGAAATTATAATTTTCTACAAGTCAAAGGCAACCACAATACTAAATTTGATATCTCAACATCCTTAGCAGACATTCCCAAATAACCAGCCATTTCAATCATGACCTTTAAACTTTAAAACCAATGGGTGTCATCAACTCTTTAAGAGGTACCAATGTACCAAGTTTAATGTCTCTCAAGAAAAGGGTTCTCATTATATTGGGCGGACAATATCGTCCAATGTCCAGGGTAGTTTGACCATTAACCTTTGACCTTGTGATTTACTCCTTAGATAGAACCAGTATACCAAGCATGATGTCTGCCAAGCAAACGATTCTCAAGATATTGAGCTTACTTTATCCAGTTTGACCCTTGAACTTGTGACTTCAAAATCAATAACGATCATCTACTTCTTAAGGAACCAGTGCAAAGGGTTCTCAAGATATTGCACACACAATATCTTGATATGCCTAGTTTTATCCTTAACCTATAAGACCTTCTAACCTAAAAATCAACAAGGATATCTACTTCTTAGGAGTTTTATGTCTGTAAAACAAAAGGTTCTCAAGATACTG